>NC_090436.1:393302178-393602178 GCF_031143425.1 Pleurodeles waltl | reverse complement strand
GTCAGCGAAGCAGACCCGACATTAACACTAAAAAAGATCTCTGATTCCTTACGTAATTGCATTACCACATCCTGATCTAGTAGTAAAGAATGATCAATGGTCCATCTAGAACTAGTTGACCTCTGTGCGAAGACAATATCTAATACAGTCGCTGCATGATCAGACAAGTGAGACGGCAAATATGTTACCTCCTCCACAGCTTCACTCAATCGTATGTCTAGCAAAAAATAATCAATTCGGGAGGCATGTCTATATTGTTTATTAAAAAAAGAAAAATCCCTCTTATTTCCAACTCTCTGTATCCATTTGTCACACAAGCCAAATTCTTTCATCATCCTCCTTAAATATTGTTGAGACTTTGGAGTACCTAAAGACCTACAGTTATCCGTCCTATCCAGCTTATTGTCTAACACTACGTTAAAATCTCCCATTATGCTAACCGGATCCGAAAATTCAAGAAGCTGGGAAAAGCCATCTAAGACGTTCTATATCATTACAATTAGGGCCATAGTACCTGACTAAAACAACATTTCTGCCATTGATTTGTACATTGGCTATAGCCCAACGCCCTGCTGAGTCTGATCTTACGTCCAATATTACAATATTTGCTTGTTGCAACCATTTAAACAGAATAGCCACACCTTTGGTATGAGAGTTATGCTCAGTGCATATACACGTTTGGACCCACCTCTGCGTCTTAAATAACGTCATACACTCCACTTTTGCTAAGTGGGTCTCTTGCAGAACCAGAATTTGTGCTGGCAAATCTTGCAAATACTGCAATATTCTGTCTCTTCTTCCTCTAGTTCTCAAACCATTGACATTCCAAGACAGGATTTGCAATAATATTCCCCTTGTCCCCTGGCCACTCCCCTTACTATCTATCTCTCAAATGCTGTACAGAAAGTAACCGGGGTGAGAAGAGCCTTCTCTTTTCCCCCTTCCCCAAATCTCCCCATCCAACCTCCTCCCGTCCCCCCATCCCTCCCATGGAGAACCCACCCAATATAGAGACCGATGTTGGTCCCATTGTTAGATCGCCCCTATGTTCCTGGGTGAACATAAATAAACAAAAGAAAACAAACATCTAGTGTACGGTCTGCCCGCTCCTGATAACTGCCAATAGTTCATCCGCTTCATGTATATCCCTAATGTTATGCATTTTATTATTATACACAACTCGGAGAAGCGCTGGGAATTTCAACTGGGCTGAAGCCCCCAAACTCTTAAATTCCTCCAGGCACTTCCCCAGCTCCCACTGCCTGTCTATGGTGGATCTAGACAGGTCAGATCTAATCTCAAATGTAGCCTCCTTTACTCTTAGGGTTTTTTGTTTTAACGCTCTAGACAAGATTTTCTCCTTCAACTCGTAAGTTAGAAAATTTATCAATATTCTTCGAGGTTTACTACTGTTCATTTGCCTCTTGAAAGGGTCCCGATGAACCCTCTGAATGTCCTTTCCAATCTCTTCCTTACTATCCTCAAGCCCAACTCCAGATTTAATGAGGGAGACCACATTGGATTTTAAATCACTCCCTTCCGCACTTTCCGGTACTTTCAAAAGTCTTAAGTTATTCCTTCGTGAAAAATTCTCCAATTGTTCTAGCTTGTTTTGTAACACCTGCTCTTTCCCTTTCAACACCTGAATCTCTTCTCTATGTCGACTCAATTCTTCCTTCATGCCACCCATAGGGTCTTCAAGAGCCTGAGTTCTCTCCGTCAAACCATCAATCTTTCTTTCTAATACCTTGCAAGCTCCCTTATCTCCCCTTGATTTATTTCTGAGTTTGCAAAACCTTTCTTTATATCTTCTGAAATAGAGAGAATCACTGCCTCAAGTGAAGAGCATTGAGACAAAGTAGGGGCATCAGAGGGCAAAGGGGGCATCACTTCCAACGGTATTGGGGGATCTTGTGTCCAAGAGACTGCCAAAATTGAGCTTAACAATTATGGATAGGAAGGCTGTTTCCTGCCAGTCTGCACGGGGGGATGTCTTTCCCAACATATCACCCTCCTGATTACACCCATTACCTTGAGGGGATAAAGGCACCTTATTTTCAACAGCTCCCCTCACATCACAAAAAGAGTCAGTAGATTGTAAGTCCAAGGCCTCCATCGCTGCTTCGGTCTCAAGCTTAACCAACTCAGGCCTGACCCTAAAATATGACCTCAGGGCTCATTTCTCCCTTTAAGCTTATTTCCCTCTTCCTTCCTTGAGGTATTGTTTCTTCCCTCAAATATATTTATTTTGTTGCCGTATTGTCCCCGCTACCTAACCCCCCCTTGTCCTCAGCATCAGAATGTACTTTATTAATCAAATACTGGCCAAAACCTCCTGTACTGGTAGATCCAGAGGGGTGGTGCCACAGTCCCTCCCTGCTCCGTCTTACCTCTCCTCCAACTGTCCCAGCTTCTGTTTCCTCTGCCGCTCTAAAAACGCTCCGTACCGGAGCCCCTGACTTCGCCTTCTTCCCTCCGGCGGCCTCACTGGTGCTGCTGCTGCTGCTACTCCCCCGGAGGGGAATACGCTCTGCTCCTCTGCGCGTCCGACGCAGCTCCAGCACGGCACGCCACCAGTGTAAAGCCTCGACTGCCTTCCTCCTCTCTTCCGTATGCCGCAGCACACACATCCGCGGAGTAATCACGCCTCCCGGCAGCACCGTCTCTTCGCCATCACCCAGGAACCGGAAGGTGACCTAGCGCGCTGCTGTAACAATGCAGCCTGGCATGTTCCCCCGCACCGGTGCCAAGACCTCCCCCACTCTTGATTTAGAATCATTTAGAATATGTACAATATATTAAAAACAGCAAACCAAAACAAGGCAATTTATAGTATCTAATTTCATGGAAAGGCTATGAACCAGAGGAAGATTCCTGGGAGCCTTGTGATGCTATGCATTCCCCTAAAAAGGTGAACAAATTTCATGCACTTCATCCTAATGCCCCATGTTAAAATAAGGTATATCTATTTTTAGATGGGAGGACTCTCACGATTCTTCCACTTTGATTGTAGGCAAGCTAACAGCCATGATTTGATTCTGGTACACTGCAGTTGGAGTGTACATTACAGGACAGTGACGGTGAGTGTTAGCTGTGTTACAGACTCGTTTTGACATGGTCATGTTCATGGGCTATTGTCATTACAATGTTCATCGTGTCCTTTCCCAGTTCGACTGCAGCAATCAGTTGCATTTGCCAAGGTCTTTTTGAACTTTGCAGTAATCCTCGTGTCCTTTCTCAGTTTCAATAGTAGCTTCCACGGTCATCTCTGAGGCTATATAAGCAGCACCACTCCACACACACGTGCAGGTAATTCGAGGCGGAGATGGAAGTCTGGTGTTGTCTCTGATCATGCTTGTTTCCCTGGAGACGCTCTTCTTTCCCAGCCCCAAAGAGTCAGCGTGTCATTGCATGTTGCAAAAGCAGAATTCCCTGAATGTTTTCAGTCATTGTCCGGTAGGGGAATGACAGTTATTTATAGAATTGAAAGAACAGCAATCCAGCAGCAAGTTCAAGCGTAAAGGTTTGGTTTTTGAGTTTCCATGGCAGGATGAACTGCCCGTGAGCAAGTGGTAAACCAGTGAAATCAACGCCGTAATGAACAATATTGATATGTCTATGATTATCGTAATTTCATGATGTCCTTATAAAGTGAGAAAGCAAATCGAAAGTGAACTTTTGTCAAGTGTTAAAGCAGTGAAATCAATGTCATAATGAACAATATTTATTTACCGATGATTGTCATACTTTAATGATGTTCACCTAAAACAGGAAACGAAACAGAAAGTGAACTTTTGTCCAGAGTTAAAACATTAAGGCTAAGTCATAATGAACTATAATTATATACCAATGATCGTTATAATAAAGCCAGAAGTGAAACCGAAAGTAAATGGAAAAGGAGAAATAATCATAAATACGAGAAGGATGCAAATCTAACAAATTCTTATAATTTGATAACGGTTTGAAAGTATTTAACGAAGAATTCAAGGTAAAACAAACTTTAAAAGTTTACAAGTATTATAAAGTTCATTCTAATCAACCCGAAGACAAAAGAAGGTCACAGCATTCACAGGTATTAGTGACTACGTTTTTGAACCTTGATATTATATGTACTAAGGGAGAAAAGACATGATTTTAATTATGATATTCTGCTTTCAGGTCTCCCTCCCCGTAGTACCCTTCCTAAATCCCTTCCCCTTGTCCAACCATTCTCATACTCTGTACATATATATATATATATATATATATATATATATATATATATATATACATAGCTATATATATAATAATAATTAGAGTCGGAGCTGCCAGAAGGTGGGCCTCTTGAAGGTACTGCTCCTGAGAACCAATCAAACGAACCTTGACACACTTTGACCATTGTTGGATAAGTCATATGAAAGGAATTTTTTTCTAATGTGAGCAGTCCTCTTTCATGCCAGCTCTCTAGTTGGATCTTGTCCGTTTGATTTGTTTGTAATTTCTCATAATAGGTAGTATCCTGCAGTTGTCAGGATACCTCCTTTAAATAATCATCCTGATGTAATAGGATCACATTTCTCCCTTTGTCTGCTTTCTTTTGATAATAAACTCTGATTAGAGACGTAACTCATTTAATACTTGTCTTTGATTAAAGGTAACATTTCTGAGTAAAAAAATATGTTTACAGATATATTTTGTGTATTCTGTTTTCAAGTCCAACATAACTGCTGTTGCAAAAAAGGGCAATAGTATTTCCAGGTTTAACTGAGGTAGATATATGGACTTAGGCTTCAAATGACTCTGCATTGTATATAAAGTATCAATACGAAGTTCTTGTGCAGTCTGAATCAGTGAGTCCTCCATGAGCTGAGTATTTTCATCTGTTGGGATTGTAGTTACATTTATTTCAAAGTGAATATCCTCAAGTTTCTTAACCATAAAATTGGTTGTTTGAGGTGGATTAAGTGGGGATAAATTCATGATTCATTGGGGTTTACTTGCAAAGAAGACCTTAAGTGTAATTTTAAATAAATCAATCCTAGTCTGTGTTAAATCCCAATAATGTTGTAGGGCAAAATCACAGGCCTTTATTTAGTGCATCCAGTTGATTCTATTGAAGTGTGGTTGTGGAAACGTTTACTACTAATTGTTCTTGTTGCTTGAACCCTGATTTCTTCCCCCTGTGTCGAGACCTGGTTGTCACTACTCAAATTGTTTGATGCCCGCTTGCCTGTCCTTGTTGTTGTGATGTCTTGGTCCTTTTATCTGGAGGAAATATATTTCCCTGGCAGTAACTTTCCGTAGTGACTAAAACATCAACTCCTATTTTTAAACTAACAGATAAAGGGGACAAATATCGTGGTTATTCTCAATAGGTTCATTGAAAAAGGGTATAAATTGGACACAGTGGAGATGGCACAAAATAGAGCAGAGTCGCAAGATCTGGCTTACTTCTGATGAAGTGAAAATCAGAGAGGGAACTATGTAATGAGAAGATATGTTTCATAACCATGTATACCATGGACAATGAGCATGTTTTTCTAAAGGTTTAGCCAAATATTAGCCTTTACTAACAGTTGATCAGGATTTGAAAAAAATGTTTAACAAACAAACCTTGTATCACCTATACTATGGTCCCTACCTTGAAATCAATTTTAAGTCTGACTGACATATAAAGACATAAGAATCAGGATAAGGGTATACAAGGAAGTACCCAATGGCTCCCAACATTTCTTGATGAGTGCCACAAATGTGGTTCTTGTAAGTGTTGTCAATATGTAACGGATGTACTGATAGAGAAAACAAGAGGAGGTATCACATTAAAGGTTTCATTCCCTGAAACTCAAAATCAGGTGTTAATCTTATTAGGTGTAATAGTGGATTGCAGTATTTAGGTTCCACAGCAAGAAAGTGAAGGAGAGATGGAGAGAGCACATGAGAGCTCTAAAATACGAGAAAAAGAGATATGCTATTGCGGCCCATTTGAAGGAGAAACACACCCCACATGCAAAAATACCTGTCAAATTTATAGAAATCAAACAAGTACAAAAAGCTAAATGGGGAGAGGGGTGATTTAGAAGACCTTGAGAATTAGGACAACCTTTTGGATAGATAAATTAAAAACTGTGTCTAGAGGTTTGAATATAGACAGGGAGTTTTTCACTCTGCTGCAACCAAGGAAGTATAAGTTAAAATTGGGCTGTGTTGTTATCTACCTTTGGAAACATGCCCATCAAATAATTACTCTAATCTTTGCATTATTTCTGTGCCACTATACTTGTGTGATATATAGTACATTATGATGTATTACATAGCAATGTTGAAGTCCGGTACATAGATATTGGTAAACGAAGAGGATCACACTTAGTACTGTAAATTAGCTCTGAAATTTGGTTGAAATAGTGGTATAGACTTTGTAAGAAATCTGTATCAATAATTTCTTTAAATTTAATTTCTAGAATGAATTAACTTCACATTTTCATTACTTTCTAAATTTGCAGTTAATATTATGCAAATTTTATTCCATCAATTTGGAGGGTGATAAGTTCTTGAGTAAATTCACAAACATCGTTTTGTTTTATAATTCATTTTATTTTCATATAGTTATTAAATTATGTGGAAGATTATTTTGTCAGATTATGTATGAGATTACTAGAATATGGGCCTCATTATGAACCTAGCGGTCACAAGACCGCCAGGTTCACAGGTGGCGGTCGGACCACCACTAATGCGGTGGTCCGAACGCCACATTTAAACCCTGGCAGTTGGGCCGCCAGGGAACTGCCAGCCCCACCAGGATCAGAGATTCCAGCGGTCTGGAGGTAGTGGCGGTCTTAATCCTGAACAGCGCTGCCCTGGGGATTAGGATCCCCTTCTCCACCAGCAGTTTCATGGCTGTATCATTGCCATGAAAATGCTGGCGGAGAACGGGTACTGGGGGCCCCAGTGGACCCCTGCACTGCCCATGCACTTGGCATAGGAAGTGCAGGGGCCACCCTGGCCAGCACCCTTGTAATGTTCACTGTCTGCATTGTCGATTACGAGCCGGACACAATGCTGTAGCCTGTTTACCGCTAGGCCAGTGGGTGGAAACTTAGGTTTCTGTCCGCTGACCTAGTGGGAAACTCTTACTAACTCCGGTGGGGTAGTTGCACGTAGGCGGTGGCCACCCTGTCCGGAGTTTGACAGATGGAGTTTTACATCTGCCAAACTCGAAATCGGGCCCTATGTGTTACATGTTTTTCAATATTATGTCAGATCATGGGCTACATTGTTGAATTTAGCATTAGAGAGCTCTTTATTGTACTCAGCAGTATATTACATATGGTTTTTGTTTTGAGAAGCCCTCAGATTTGTGAGTTAGCACAATGTTCATTTCAGGAAGTTTCAATTAAGGAGGCAATGACTTCCAGATCTGCGTTAGTTGTATTAGGTGGTTTGCTTTTTTGTTCTTTTTTACGTTGTACTTCATAGTATAGTTTCATAAAAAAGTTAGAAAAAAAAGCTTCATGAAGTCACTATTTACTGTCATACAATCAAAATTTGTGGGGAGGAATACTTTTCTGTGTTGGAAGTTCAGCTCATGAGGGAAAGTCTTTCTTCTAACGCAACTGAGAAAAGCATTTAGAGAACTTTTAGTTTGGGGTTTGACCACATGGCAGTATTCTGGCAGGATTTTGCGGAGTATAAAATGTGCGGCTAATATAGCACGGTGTCCAGTAAAAGACAAGGGGGACATTAATATGTGAAGATCTTTATTTACTCCTGGTAAGCAAGTGCTAGGATTAAGGCTTTTGGTCTTGAGGTTGTAATTCTAAAATGTTTCTAATTTAGTTCTAAGGCAGAGTGTTTGTACATAAATTGTACTTATTGTCTCATAGATTCCATGAACTGGGGGAGAAGGAAAGTTAATCGCTGGCATAAGAAAAAAGATACAAGCAATCTACAAAACTTGTTGAAACGTAAATGAGTTAGTTGCAACTGACCTATTGCAGAAACTAGGAGGGGCTAAATAAGTGGTTTCATTCTTGATTATGAGATAATGAGTTTATTTCCAAGGTGAAGTAGTAATTAATACAATGTTAAGGTGTGCACAGGAGACTTCATTATTTTTCCTTGCATGAATAATAGTATCTGCAAAAGTATTAATTGACTGATTTCATTTTGGGCATAATGGCAACATATGAATGTAAAGTTCGTGAAGTAGTCTAGAACAATTCACTGAAATTTGAAATAGAACAATGATAACAATGATAATGATAATGGATTTGTCAATATTCACACATATCATGAGTTTCTACTTGCAGATGTTTTAAATCTAAAATCCACTGGTATTTTATTCTGAAACATAATGCATATGAGGGTCATGGTATGGAATGACTTAAATTCTGATCTAGAGAGTTGTATTTCACTTTATTTTAATTATGTTTATGGTACAACAAGCATTGTGACTATAGTCCCAGCACAAAATCTGAATATGAGTGCTTTAGCCATGTAGATAAAAAGAAATCTGAAGATGTCTATGGAATCTTCACCAAGAAAGCCTGAAACATAATGTATGTTGAGCTTCTAACTTCAGACTTGATGTTATGTCTGTTTATTTTCAGCCTTGCAAATGGGGAGTATCGATGAAACAAGTATTGACTGTTTTATCAAGTATTTGAGATGTGTTCATGAAAAGATGAACTGAAGAACTTGAGATTTGAAAATAAAGAAATCAATTGGAGTGGAATATATAATGAATGGAACTATTAATTTTGGTATTTCCCCCGGAGGCTTAAAGATGTGTAAATGCACCTTCAGGGTAGCGCTGCAGGAGGAATATAATGCACCGGGCTGGGATCTTTTCTCACCTTACAACCAGTTTGATGATGCCTGGAAAACGTGGCTGAAACGCCCTAAAAGGGAGTCACTAGCACAATCTAATATCTCTGCTTTCTCACTATGGGCAATATTGTGCAAATTATTATAAATAATGGAAAAATCCAGTTGACTTCTGTTGGAAAGCATCTACTGCACGAGTATCCGGATCTGGCCTCCAGCTGAAATCCATTTTCAACTGAGCTCTTAATCTTGATGCAAATAAAATTTACCTCCAGTGCATCCATCCTCTTCTGAATCTCCTAAAATATATCAGTATGATCTGGGCGGTGCAACCACTGGACCGCTAATATGACTGTGGGGAGATGGCTGCCCAGCCAGTGGCCTCCCGACCGCCGTATTATGATTTCACCGCCAGGTTGGCCAGAACTGACAGTGCAGCAGCAGTGGTCTTGGCTCTCCCTGAGAGCCGAGGCCAATGCCGCCGCACTGTCAGTGCTGGCAGCACACTTAGAATGTGCATTGTCTGCCCTGGCGCTTACCAGGGGGCCCCTGCACTGCCCACAACATGGTCATTGAAGGTGCCCCCCAGGGCCCTTTTTTGCTTTTCCCACCAGCCTTTTCATGGCGGTGACCCTGCCATGAAAGGCTGGTGGAAAGGCAAGTCGTGATCAGCATGGCAGTGCTGACATCGGCATCAGTGTGTTAGACCACGACTTGCACCGCCGCCAACCCATCAGGATCCATGATCCTGGCAATAGCGGCGGTCTCCTGGTGTCCGACCGCGAGCATTGTAATCTGGGGGTTGAACCGTTAAGATTGAGGAGGTCGGACCGCCACCACGACTTTGCCCATCTTAGGACTGCTGTACTCATAATTAGGCCCATAGTTTCTCTGCTAGAAATGGCAACATTTTTGATCTAGAAACCAAAAAAATTGACAAATATACCCAGTCACTTTGTCTATCCTTCGAAAAACAGATCAACCTTCCTATAGAATATGTACTGCTAAAATATTCACAATCTGCCCCCTGTCTCTCCCTGTTCCAGTCTGGATCTCACACCATAGGTGCTTTATTATGATTTCAGAGACAATTCTGGCTTCAACTAATAAATTGCTCCTATATTCCAAGCTTTTAATCACTTCATTCATCATAATTACTCTCGTCTTGCTTTCTGTATTCCTGCATTATCTGAACCTTGTTCCCATAACAGTAATCCTCAAGTCCTCTCACTGTCTCCTTCTGCAATGCCTTGTAATGCAGTGGAACTGGAAATTCCCCTTTGGCTGATGATGATAACACAATTACCACCCTTGCCAAACCCCTTAATGCAACTGTGTTTCGAACATGAGACATTATTAAATGTGACACGTTCTATTTCAGTCTGGTATCCTACAAATTCTATTGTCTTCCTTATTACTGGCATAGACTTCTGCTAATTTGTTACAAAACCCAACTTCTCCAAAAGAGCCCTCTCTTGCTCCAGTGGCAAGAGTAACTGCTATTGGATCTGTGACATTATTAAAATACATTCCAAGTAAACTATCATTCTATCATTCTTCTTTTCCTTCCTTGTAAATATGTGGGTGTCTGTATAGAGCACCAAGATTCAGATGATAGACTGAAAGATGTGCATACAATCTGGCACAACTGGCCTAAGCATTTGAAATGCAAATTGTTGGCTCTCTGCAATGGGAACAGTGACATATGCATCCTGTGGATCTTACAACACTAACCAATCCTGGTCTTATAACATGTCGTGCCTAAAGTACATTCCCTCCATCTTGAAATATCTGCATATAACATACCCATTCAACTCTTTCAGGCTCGTTACCAGCCTGCAACTCTTCTTTTTTCCACAAAAAAATATTGCATTTACATAAACTTTCTTTCTTCACTAAGTTTCATGATTGTGATCTCCTGACATACTATTTGTTACTGTTCCTTTCGTAAAAAAAAAACCACAACACACGTGGCTCTTTTTCCTGCACTAGAATCTGCAGCCACTCAATTCTGAGAGCTTGTATTGTCTCTAAAACGCAAGGATTTGAAGTTATCTCTTGCCATTTCTTGTAAAAGTGTCTTAACCTTTCTCTCACTTTTATATGGTTAAACCAACAATAGCCCCTATACTCACCTTAAGATTCAGTTTACATGTGTTCTCATCCTCTGCCTGCTCTCTCTAAGGCAACTCTTCCATGATCCAGAAAAAAACTTCTTGTTGGCTGAAAAGGTGGGTTTCCTCCTCCCTGAACCTGCCAGTGAGACCTTGAATCACCTCAGCTGAGAAAGTATCTCCGTCTCCTCGCCCTTCTAAAAAGGATCCTTCTTTCTTATACTCGAATACCTTGCCTTTAGAGCCTGGTATGAAGCCATGAAAGTCTACATGGATTTGCTAATCAACTTCTCCATTCCTTCACTAAAATACAAACCGCTTGTTCCAGTGCTCATTCCTCACTTCCCATGTTATCTCGTTTAGGGTATTACCTCATCAACACCATCATGTGATGCTCTGTGATCAAATCCATATTGGCATTTTGAAGCAATCAGATGGTTGTTTGGCTCCACTCTCTGATGAATAATTTTGACTGATTCTTGTTTATTCTTGTTTAGGTTCTATGACACAGTATAGAGAAAAAACATATCAGCATCCACAAATAGTGGCACCAAAATATTGAAAACATAATAATGGTTACCCTATACCTTTAAACAGTAAACACAAGAATATTGATGTCAAAAATGTTGCAGGAAAATGTCAAAACTACAACATCGCAAAATAAATTGCCTATACATTAAAACTATAACATTAAAAATAATGAAACAGAACAATAATGTAAACAGAACAGTAATGTAAACCCCAAATATGGGAGACCAGAAAATCTTCATAACGCTAAATAAAACACACAATGTTATATAACATATATTAAAATACCTCAAAATAAAATTATGGTAGGTAAATAATGAAACATTCAAACCAGTCTCCAACCAACCAATCAAATTAAACTTAAAAATAGTTAACAAAGAAAACCCCATTCCAATTAACAAGCAGGTTGAAAAGGCCACAAAAACAGCTCAACAGGATGCTTCTTAAAAAAATTAATCACAGCAGGACAGTTTCATTCTAAGTCATTCTAATGGATTGCAAAGCTACAAAAGAATACTGCAAACCACTAAAAACTGAAACGAAAGTACGTTTAACAATTAATGAAAGTTAACAAAGGTGCAAAATAGCTTATTAAAACATGTTACATGCTTATTTCTCCACATCATCGGTTCATCTAATACAAGAAGTTAGAAATGGATAAGGGAAATGAAAATAAAGACATGAACACTAAGGGGGTTATTCTGACCCTGGCGGTAGACTACCGCCAGGCCAATGACCGCGGATGCACCGCCAACAGGCTGGCGGTGCATCCATGGGCATTCTGACCGTGGCGGTACCGCCGCGGTCAGAAACGGAAAACCGGCGGTGTCCCGCCGGTTTCCCGCTGCCCTGGGGAATCCTCCATGGCGGCGCTGCAGGCAGCGCCGCCATGGGGATTCCGACCCCCTTACCCCCAGCCTGGCTCTGGCGGTTTTGACCGCCAGAACCTGGCTGGCGGTAACGGGTGTCACGGGGCCCCTGGGGGCCCCTGCAGTGCCCATGCCACTGGCATGGGCACTGCAGGGGCCCCCTAACAGGGCCCCACCAAGATTTTCAGTGTCTGCCAAGCAGACACTGAAAATCGCGACGGGTGCAACTGCACCCGTCGCACCCCTTCCACTCCGCCGGCTCCATTCGGAGCCGGCATCCTCATGGAAGGGGGTTTCCCGCTGGGCTGGCGGGCGGCCTTCTGGCGGTCGCCCGCCAGCCCAGCGGGAAACTCAGAATTACCGTGGCGGTCTTCTGACCGCGCAGCGGTATTCTGACGGCGGGACTTTGGCGGGCGGCCTCCGTCGCCCGCCAAAGTCAGAATGACCCCCCAAATTACTTAAATTAAAAAAGATCAGCTTGAATGTAAGTATAACAACAAAAGCATAAAAGTAACATTAATGTGAAAACAATACTTTAACCATTTATTAAATTAAAATAAAAGAACTAACCATCCCATACAAAATTTAAAATTAAAAAATAAACCAACACAGCTAAACTTTTATTTTCTCTACACACTACAACAAAAGAAAAGTGTGCCAAAAACACCACCGATTGGAACTGCTAAATAAAGTGCTACTACTAAAACAAAGTAAAGACAACATGCAGAACGTTAAGTTAAAATGTGCACCTGAAATATAAACATGTAAACATTAATATAACTTCCCCTATTGCTGTCATAAAAATGTATATATTCTGTACACCAACAAAATAACAGATAAACTGTCAGAAACAGCAAAACAAAAAAATACATCAAATTTCAAAAAGGGAAACTGTTATTAAATTATGGAGGATATGCTTGTAGTAAGGAGAGCACAACTACTGAGAAAACACACTAGAAATGCTCTAGATATTATTTAAACACATGCAATGGCAGAGCTACCACTAATATTACTGGAATAAAAGTCAATTATATTTTACAGGCCCTGAAAGAGTACAGGACGAGCTCACAAGAGCCAACAGGGGTGATATTAAAAATATTATACCAAACATTCCTGAATGGGCAACTCACTGGCATTCCAACCCTAAAATGATTAATTACCAGAATACATAGAACAACCAGGGAAACACCAGAATAACCTATATGCAGATATAGTCAGACCCCAATACTTACTAATCAAACATAATTTTTTTTTTATTATATGAAAACTTACATGATGATGAAAACTAATAATCTATGTTATCAGTAACATTTTACTGACTTAGCTCAATGTAACACATGGATGATGAATGATACTTTTAAGTTATGCCCTTCAGTGTTCAGTCAGATATACACAATACATGTTCAATTTCAAAATACAAACATCCATAGATATACCCTATTACCTAATAAAAAAGTGCAACTTACAGTGGAATTCTTACACCCATAAAACAACACACTAACAATTATAATCCACAAATATAGTATTAGATTTTGAACAGGCAATGATTTTGAGATCGGATAGCCCTATCACTTTAACCAGAGTAAATGGAGGCACACCCAAACATTTTGCCGAGAGCAATACACCTAACCTACCATTTGCACTTGAAATAACAAAACTAGTATATTTAACTTGCATCCGTATAACAGAAGTCACACATGGCATGACATGCTACTTGAATCCCTCTATTACCAACAATATTAAACCAAACTAGTTCCATTAATTGATTATTTTGAGGACAATTAGGTTGGCCACTTTTACTGATTAGGCCACAAACACCAAGTTAAGTATCACATTACATGGTGGATTGTTTATGACAATACCATGTCCAAAAATGAAAGCAAATAACGCAGAGGAATGGTGGCACAATTCCTTACAATGAACAATTGGAAGAACTTACTCTACACTTTCCCAATTCCTAGTAATACTTAAAAAAAAGAACAGAACTACCAGTAGCAAAGAATGGAACAATCTGTAAGATAACTCAAACCAAAATTCTCCAAACAAACTGAGCAAATTCATGTACTCCTGGCATTCAAAGTAAGATCTTACAAACAACCCAGGCCTATTATATCTACACTCAGTAGCAAGAACCCTACTTTTAAAAACACACACTACATTAAAGCACCATTTAATCGACCAAATACACAAATCCCCACATAAATATGAATATTTATTTCTAAATATTGTTAAAGCAAGTTTAAACTAGCAAACTGAATAAAACAATAATTCTCAAGACAAAATGTCAGATTGATAATTAACCTTTATCAAAATAAATATTTAAGCATACAATGCAATTCTACCACCATTATTTTAACTTAACAAACATTTTCATATCACCTATAAAAATATTAGTGCACCGTAAAATATATATATATGTATGTACAATAAAAAATGAAACAAATATATCCAAAAATGTATATTCCCCACCCAAATCATAAATAAATAAACTTATGATTGATTGGCTGAAGTCAAGGTCAGTGAAAATACAATCCACAAAATATAATTCCAAATATAACAACACAAACAGCATAAAAATGTTAACCATAATAAAATGAATATCCAACATGAGTACAATAATTGATAAACCAAAATCTGACAATATTTAAAAAAAATGAAATAAACACTCCAAGAAACCTGAAAAATGAAATAAAAAGTTGAAAATAGTTTTGGTTAAAAAAAACTATCCAACTCCTTTTCCTTAAATAAAACAATCAAATGCATCCAGGTTAAAAATAAACTTTGATGTCTGAAAATAAAAAAAACTGTAAAGGAAAAAACATATAAACCCATCCAAAAATAAAATCCTAGTAAAAGCCGAAACTGTGTAGAAAATCATTACAATCAATCTTAAAAACTTACAACAAACATGTAAAATACAATTAAACATTACTTTACACATAAGGCCTACTTCAATAACATAAACTAACTAACACATATTGCACTAAATAAAATTACACTTAAAAAAATCCTAGCCTAACTAACTCAAAACACCTCCTCTCTAACACTCAACTCTTATAAAATAAGTTTAAGACAGTCTTACTTGAACCAAAGATCAGCAATGAGTAACCACGACTGCAAGCTTAAGTAAAAACCCAAAATGATAAAGACTATAACATCAAATCAAGTAGAACAAAATGGTAGAAAAATAAAAAAAAAAAACTCCCAACCCAAAGAAATCAATGTTAAAAAAATATTTTGATGAATAGTGTTTATAAAATACTGAATAACATGTACAATGTTGTTCATTTTCCTCTGTTTAAAAAATGTACAATAATGTTGTGTGCACAAATATATTAAAACACTGAGAAAAACATACAAAATGTTCGGTACTTCTTACATATAGCAAAATTTTAAAAATATAAAAAATGGGAAGAATGACCTATTTATGAAATAATTATTGCACAGCATGTTTAAAACATGTACAACTGCAAATTAAAATGTAAGTATACTACAGCTATGTCATATATATTAACTACAATTATTCTCAAATAAATTCATGTAAATTAAAAAATTATGAACAACTTGAATTGTTATAAAACAATATTCATTTAGAATGTGTATATTAAAAGAGATGCTTAAAAATATATATAACACTGGAAAGGAAAACCAAATTTTACCTGGAAATTTTGAACTTGATGATATTTAAGACATTATGGTCCTCATTACGATTTCAGTAGTCTTTTTCAAAGACCGCAGAAGCCGTGGGCGCCAACATACCGCCAAACTGGCGGTATGTTTGGCACCCTATTATGAGTTTTCCGCTGGGACACGCTGGGCCAGCGGAAAACTCACCACAACATTGAAGCCGGCTCGTAATCGAGCCGGCGGCAATGTTGAGGTGCGTCAGGTACAGCAGCACCAGTCACACATTCCATTGCCCGTTATTCAGACAAAGGAAAGGGCTGTGCATGGGAGCTCCTGAAATGCCCATGCCAAGTGCGTGGACACTGCACGGGCCCCCAGGGGCCCTGAATCTCCCATACCGCCACCGCCATGGACTAGGCTGGCAGATGGGGACTTGTAATCCCCAGGGCAGCGCTGGTTGCAGCGCAGCCCTTGTGGATTATGTCTGCCGGGACCTCCAGACTGCAGACTGGTGGCAGCCTGGCGGTATTGATGGTATTACTGTTACATCTCTGCCACGGACATAATGTGGAGGTAAGTACTGCCAGCCTGTTGGCGGTACTAGTGCCCCTTTATCACCTCCCGTTGGGGTCATAATGACCCCCTATATGTTTGTCTAATTATTTTATTTGACTATATTTTGTCAGAAGACCTCTTGTTTAACCTTAGTTTCTTCAGCTAAATAAAAAATTCTTGCAAAGCGCCCTAAAATATCCAAAACCTTATTATCACAGTTTCTTGCTAAGTGCCCTAAAATATCCAAAACCTCATTATCACAGTTTCTCAAAGATTATTCCAAGCCTTCCTTTGGATATCTTCTAAGTCTAAATAAAAATAAATGTCAGGGCCACGATTAAATGCTAAACCCCTTTTACCCTAAATCATCATTTTACCCTCAATCATCAGAGTTGATCATAAATCTAATGAACATTACTTTACACTGTAAGGGTGGTGAATGTAACCAAAGATAAAAATGATTTCCCCTCGGGTCCTTGATGACTTCATTAGCATAACCTCTATTTCCTTCCTCTGAAAACTGATTACCAAAGTGTTAATTTTCCTTGTCATATATATGCCTGTGAAAGGCTATGGCTTCATTAAATATGTCTTCCATTGATCAAAACTTATCCTTGCCTAATGGACATACCCACTTCTGCTTTGAGCTACTTTGGGCACATCTTTATCATACTGTAGGCAACAGCTCTCTCGTTCTTGGTTTTTAACCATCCATCTCCAAAATATTTTCTTTCCAATTATTTTTTCTTAGTTTTACATTTCTCAGCATTCTTCTCTCTTTCTTTTGCCCACGGCTGATTTGATTGCCTTTTTAACTGAACATGAAATACCCTTATTAATTAACCATTTCAAAACATCCTCCTGAGCGTTCTCAAATGGCAGAACATGTTCATCTATATTTGACTCTGTCATATCTCTCTCCTAGGGATCTTCCTATGTAAAAACTCAGTGTAGTGTCTTGAAGGACAATGTACCTGCCAAGGTTTCAGATGTTGAACTGAAATGCAGGATCCTTGAGATGGTTGGGTTTGGCAGTTGAGGAGGACTGTGGCTGGGGTTGTGTGACTTTCCTGACTTTCCAAATCCACCTACTCCTTCTTCACATTGGCAACAAGCTTAAGGACCACACACTCCAACACAATAGGACTTGCGCGAGCATCAGGGATCACCATGGCACATCAAAAACGTTATCCAGAGATAATAATGCAGAGGAACAGCTCACTCTTTTCAGAAAGTATATGCTCTAATTTTGCAGGGCTCTGTGTCTCAATTGTATTCAGTGGACACACTAAAAGGTGGAAGATGTTGCTAAACAGTGATGGGCCTACTTTGAATTGAACACACAAAAGGGTATGGGTGGAATGCTTGCAAATAGTCTAACCACCAGCAATCATTTAGATTAAGCCTGTGTGACTTTAGTGGTACTGCCTGAAAACACCCCAACAGTGATAAGAACACTACAGGCCTGATTTAGATCTTGGCAGAGGGGAATACTCCGTCACAAACGTGACCGATATCCCATCCACCATATTACAATCCCATTATATCCAATTGAGATCATAATATGGCGGACAGGATATCCGTCCTGTTTGTGACAGAGTATTCCATCCGCCATGATGTAAGTCAGGTCCTTAATAATCAAGCCTGTGTTGTTGCTGTGTCTTGGGGTGCACTACATTGACAAGCACACTTACTTAACTAGCCTGTGCGGTTTCTGTGTCCCATGTGTACTCTACTCAGTGAAAGGCACACTGTTGTTAACTGAAAGCTAATGCAGCTACTGGTGTTGGCCTTCATTTACTGCATTACTTGCATTTTTTATCAGTGGCATGGGGGATATGATAGTATGTCTACACATCTAAATTTGAGTTTTGGAAGACACTGGGGATTAAAAGGGGAAAGTGTGGTGTATATCGCTACCTGTTTACCTGCTTCTAATTAAGCTATTATGAAGGCAGTTCTGAATTAGTGTCACTTCTACTTCAGATTGCTGCGGGCAGGTGCAGAACTGGAATGTAGACCATGCAGAGTTCAGACCCACCACAATTTTCCCTGAGTTATCTAGGAAATCCACCCATTTTGTGGAGCCTCTTGACCCTCTGTGACTTTAGTGGCAATGCTTGAAAACACTCCTACAGTGATAGGAAGACCTAGGGCCTGGTTTAAAACTTGGCGGACAAGTTACGCTATCATAACGGTGACACATATCGCATCCACTGAAATATAAATCCTATTATATCCTAAGGGATTTGTATTTCGGGGAATGAGATATTCATCACCATTATGACAGAGTAACTCATCCTCCAAAATCTAAATCAGGCCCTTGGTCATCAAGCCTACCTGTGTAGGCTAAATTCCCCAAAGAGCAAGCAGGAACTTCTTTCATATTTTGGCATTTTTGAATTTAATCATAAATTTATGGAAGGGTTGGCAGTGATAACATTTTGATTATGACTTCTCTTCATGAAAAATGCAGAGTTTGTTTGGTTTTAAGACTGTGGGGCTCAATTTCATTAGGTTAAATATTAATTGTCCAAGGCTCTGGATTTGCTGGAATTCATGCCAGGAGAGGTGTGTGTCCTGAAACCTGACACCAATGCTAAGGGGAAAGATGCAGTTTGGCTCAGGTGGATAGGGCTTTGAGGGGACTGGAGTTGAATTATTTGGTGATTGTGAAGAAATCCTTGGTGGTGTAATTTACAATGGTGTGAGCATTTTGAGGTGAGAGCAGACCACAAGCCATTGAAGAGAATCTCTACGAACAAGGGGTTTAATGTGGTGTCTGCACTCCTATGGTCTTTGAGAGCAAAATTTCAATGTTCAGTATGTCCCAGACATAAGAAATTGTACCATTAACTGTCTATCTTGCCTGGCTGTTGTTCATAAGGAAGCTTCTGATAGAGAGGCTGAGCACTGGCAGTGAGATTCTTGAAGATTAGAGGAAGATTAGTGGAAGAGAGAGGTTTCTCAAGATGATGCCCTACAGAAGGTGTTTGCTTTGTTAGGAGAAAGGTTGAAGGAGAATTCTAACATTTTGATGGAAGTCAAGCCTCTTAATATTCTCAAGGGTGAGTTAGCTGTACACAATGGACTGATTTTTAGACGATCCAGGTTGATTTTCCCAAGTCTATCAGAAAATGAGTTATTGACCTTGCACCTTAAGGGCATTTAAGGGTGTTGAAAACCAAGGGGAGACTGAGATTGGATTTCTGTACTGAATATCAGGGTTATAAGAATGATGAGGGAGGGCTGAAAGTGTGCAAGAGTGAAAAGGGATAAAAATGATCACCCCAGACATGCACTGTCCAGGAATTCCGATGGGTATCTTAGCAGCAGGTGGCATTGGATCTTGTGAGTCCGCTTGCAGGTGAGATGCTTTTGTCTCATGTTTTGCTCTGGTGGAACTGTTTTCGAGATGGCCTAATGTGAGATGTGTGAAAGATGTCAAGTCTTTCACTGTCAATGTGCAGTGTGTTACACAAAATAAATTGAGAACTACTTTATGCAGAATGACATATTATATAAAAAAGTACTGTCTGTCACCCTGAAACTAATGGAATGGTTGGAAGATTCAACCACACCTTGAAGGAAGGTATATAGCTAGCCAGGGTGTTGTGGGTTAAATTGGAAACTTCAGGTTCATCAAAGGATAGTGCCCTACAGATTGGCACCTTATCAGACCACTGAAAGAAAGCCATTTCAACTGTTCAGATGAAAGAATCCCAATTGTAAGCGTGTGTCTGGTTAGATGGAATGGAGAAAGGATTGTGCATGAGTTTTGATTTGCAAAAAAAGCTTAAAGAGGCCTTTGATTTGTGAAAATCCACACACAAGAGAGAGGCCAACGTAGGGGAGTGGGTAAAATGGAGAGTGGTCAAAATTTGGTTGTTTTTTAAAGGAATGCCTTGAAAACTTTATATGGTAGAGTCTGTAGTTTTGGAAGACTATCAGTGTGTGTGAATGATTCAAAGAAGGTCAGTCCCATGGTTCATCCATCAATGCCTTCCAGAATAATGTCAACAGGCAGTGGAGCAATTGGAATGGGTCCACCATGTGATGGTTCTGGTGGCCTTCAAAAGAGGATTCCCAGAAATCCTGCTTATCTTCAGGACTACCTAACTTCCTCGCCCATCCATGGTTTGCCTAATTTGAAGGACTCTATTCCTACAAAACTATCCTGTGTTTCTAATCATTGACATTTGTGTTGGATGCACATTTCTCATTGCTGTTTGTTTTACTTACCAGTTTTGAGTAACTCCATATGTAGAATATAGGGATGCAGCCATTTTAGATTTGGGTAAATGAGAACTAAATTCCTGATGGTGAATCGGATCTGGGCTATATTCACAAATGGCTCATGAAAAGTATGCTTTGTGGGTTATCCCTACATGGTAGATAAGCCTCTTAGCCTGGTGCAACTGCTACAACCCAAGAGCCCGCCGAAGCAAGCCCTGGATCGTCATGCATTCAGACACTTGTCAATCCCGATATAACTGCCAGAGACAGGAGGAGACCTGCAATGGCAGCAGCCATTTCCCAAGGTGGGTCCACTATTCTGCATATCCTAGGAGACCAGACCATCAGGTGGTATTGGCTCCGAGGAGGACTGCACAGTGTAGGTCTGTGGTTCATCCGAGGAACACCTGCCACAGTGGGTACCAACAGCACATACTCTTCCTGATTCCCCAAACTCCCCAGGAAGGCATTAAAGAATCATCAAAGGTGGTCAGAGGCATGAATAGAAGCAGCAGCCACCCAAACCTGTTCACTCTGTGGGTAATGTTTGTAGTCCTCAATAAAGCATAGGAGATCTTGGAAAAGCCAAGAGTACTAATCTCAGTGACACTATGAACTAAACTAGGAGAGGGTGCTGAAGACTGTTAGTGGAAAGAATCAGACATATATTGTTTGAAATAGGAAACATGAAAAAGAGGATGCATTTTCCAAGTTTGTGGCAGGCATATTCTATTTGTTACAGGTTTGACCTGTGTCATTATGAAAGAGCTACTGAAATAGGTTAGTATAGGCAGAAACTGAGACAAAAACCTGCTTTATTTCTTGGTCCATAGAGAGAAGGACTCCTGTATTGGGGCGTGGTCTTCTTCATTTCTTTCTTTGGCGTGTTACAAGTAATATGTGGTTTATGTTCATATATGTGTTCCATGTAGCCCGAAGCTTATGGAAAAATTGGAACTGCTCTTAAAGCTTCCAGAAAGAGATGTGTTTAGTCTTTTAGGCAATCAAATACTTTAGATGCACATACATGATGTTTTTGTATGAAAACCCACACAAAAATAGATAAGTAGATTAATTGCTTTTTGTGGCACTATGTTAATGCCATCAATAATAGACACATCAGTACTTCTTTTGGTTGGACCACTGGTCTGTGGATGATATCTAGAAGAGAGATCTGAAAGACAATAGAGAGAAGCTTTTTGTCAAAGTTGAATAGAATGATAATGGTTTTGCTTGTGCACAATGAGTGGAGAAGGTGGAGATGGGTGGGATGATACAGTGGTAAAATGAACCAGGTTGGAAGGTGATGGTGGATCTTGTATGCCACACAATGTGATATGCCTAGGGAAAGGGGTTTGGTTCTGTATATGAGGTGTGTATTTTGTACTTTACACAACCAAGAAAATCAAAAAATGCTACTAAAGGATCATGACATTTGCAGATGGCAAATTGTTCAAAAGAAAGATATTTACATTTTTAAGGTAATCACAACCACTAATGATTGTAATGTGAGCTAGGTAGTCAAAAAAACAAAATGCCTTGCATATACCACATGCCATCATCAGACAGACTGAAAAACCCCTTCCCCGAAAGAAAGGAAGCTCAAAACAAGGACATAATACAAATTTTCAATGTTCTTGCTCGGCATCAGATGGATCCCTTAAATAAATATATATTCAGCTGCGATGATATATATTTATTTAAGGGATCCATCTGAGCTACATGTTTACTACTACCACCTTGCAATGCTGCGCTCAAAAATGAAATGGGCTGTGACCTAAGGGGCCTGTCTGCCCTTTGTTAATGGGTAACGTTCATCCATGCAGAACATTGCAAATGTACTATTCCTCCTGTCTTGGGTGCATGAGATCTCTAAGCCTCTCACTGTGGAATGACTTTTGTTTCTTACATTGCAATATGTGTGAAGTGGCTCATAGCTGTAAATGTGTCTCCAGCATTGGCAAATACATATATACCTTTCACAAGTGGGCAAATAATGCATGCACATGGTGTTACCTAATGCACATGACATTTTTTTCTGGGTTGTGTTGCAAGAATGCAAGTACATGAATGTTGATATTAAAGGCACTCACTGCCCTCCTTCAGTCCTTCTTAAGATAGTCAGGCTAATGATTAGCTGCACTTGCTCCTTCTCCGGTGTACCATCAGGATAGGAGCGCAATAAGCCACATAGAGAAGGCTGGAAGACGAGTCTGTTGATTGAAGAAATAGGTATGTTTATTACATTAAAAAATACCCACAGCGATGTCAAGAGTGCTATGGTCAAAGGCAAAACACAACTGCCCTTCACCTAGCAAAATGCAGTGCTTGAGGATCATGGGGGTCATTATGACCCTGGCGGCCGGCGGTATGTTGGCGGTAACACCGCCAACAGGCTAGCGGTGTTCCGCCAGCAATTATGACCGTGGCGGAATTGCCACGGTCATACCGCCGGCCCCTCCACTTTCCCGCCAAGATTCCGCCTGGCGGTCATAATCCCCAGGGCAGCGGTGCCAGCACCGCTGCCCTGGGGATTATGAGTCCCCGACCGCCGGCCTGTCCATGGCGGTACACACCGCCATGGAAAGGCCGGCGGTAAGGGGGCTTGGGGTGCCCCTGGGGGCCCCTGCACTGCCCATGCACTTGGCATGGGCAGTGCAGGGGCCCCCAGGCATAGCCCCGTCGCGCATTTCACTGCCCGAATTTCGGGCAGTGAAATGCGCGACGGGTGCTACTGCACCGGCTGCACATCAGCATTGCCGCCGGCTCTATTACGAGCTGGCTGCAATGTTGATGTGACACTTCCGCTGGGCCAGCGGACGGTAACACTGTTACCGTCCGCTGGCCCAGCGGAAATGTCATAATAGGAAGACAGAAATACCGCCGGCAATGGCGGTATTCTGTCTCCCGCGGCCTCGGCGGTCTTTTGAAAAGACCGCCGAGGTCGTAATGACCCCCCAAATATGTTAAAGATACACAGTAAGCATACTACAACCAGGGTTATGTCCAAGTCTGGTGATTCTTCTTCCCCAGTTGTCATAATCTCTTGCCATGCTTGGACACTAGGGGACAGATGTAGGGATAATTTTTCCAGTCGCAATCAGCCCATTGGCACGTTTGCGACCGGTAAAATTCATTTTGTCATGTACAAAAGGCAAAATGCGATTCAGCAGCTTGTGTTGCTTTTGCAATTCGCTATTAGGAAGGGGCATGTTTAGGGCATCTCTTCCTAAATCCGAATAGCATTTGCATGTATGAATGTTTTGCGACCAGGAATGCAGTCGCAAAACATTCGCAGTTATCACCAACTTCAAGTTGACGGTAACCATTTGCAAACCAGAAGGTGTCCCTTGGGGCCATTCTGCCTTTGTGAATGGGGGCACTAAACTTTTTCAAGAGCAGGCACTGATCCCATGGGCCGCTGCATACTCTGAAAAAAATGAAAAGAAAACTTTTATTTTTTTTTGTTTGTAATGCATCCCGTTTTTCTTTAACCCCATTGGTGCCTTGGATGAGCTGGCCCAAATGGGGGTAGAAAGCACAGCAGAGACCAGGGAAGTTTTTTTTTTTTAAAGAGGGTGGGGTATGGCCATACCCCCACCCCAAATAAATAGGGGCAAAGTTGTTCTGCCCACCGTTGGATAGATGGGGCAATTACCCCCGATTCCCTGTCCCGGGGGCAGAAAACCTACTGGATGCCAGGGAAACAAACAAAAAAAAAAATATTTGAGTGGTGGTTACTAACCAGGATGGGCATGGTTATGCCCCCACCCCAACTGAAGGGGGTAACAGTCTTTCAGCTCACCCTCCGCACACTCAGGAGGGCATTTGCTTTTTTGGGGATCTGGTTTTACATTTGGGCCATGAGAGCTTGTCTAACTCTCAAAATCGTCCCACTTGGAATGGTGAGGTCTGCACTTTTTGGACTTTGGGATGCTGCCATGTAGAAAAATCTACGAGACCTAGACACATATGAAAACTAAACATCTGGGTGAGTACAGGGTGCTGTGCTTCACATGCACCCCGCACCATGTTCTTACCAACAACGCCCTGCAAACCGCCAACTTTGCTGGAAATCACACATTTTTCCCACATTTTTGTAATGGAACCCTCCCGAATCTGCAGGAATCCACAAAATTCCTACCACCCAGCATTGTCGCATCTATACCAATAAACATTCTGTCCCACTTGTCAGCCTAAAAACATTTTTTTTCAAACTGCCCTTTTGGACCCGCTTTGGTTACCCCTCATTTTCGACATGTTTTTGGCTCTTCTCTGTCACAGGCACTTGGCCCACCTACACAAGTGAGGTATAATTTTTACCGGGAGACTGAGGGGAACGTTGGGTGGTAGGAAATTTGCATCAGTGCAGTGATCCCACACAGAAATGTGGGAAAAATTGTGTTTTTTAGCTAAATTTGAGGTTTGCTGAGGATTCTGGATAATAAAACACTGGGGGATCCACGTAAGTCACACCTCCCTGGACTCCCTCGGGTGTCTAGTTTTCAGAAATGTTTGGGTTTGGCAGGTTTCCCTATATGGCTGCTGAGCCCAGGACCAAATACGCAGATGCCCCCGCCCAAAAAATACAGGTAGTTAGGTATTTGATAATTTTGATGTGTCCACATAGTGTTTTGGGGCATTTCCTTTCATGGGCCCTAGGCCTACCCCAAAAGTGAGGTAACATTGTTATCGGGAGACTTGGGGGAACGCTGGGTGGAAGGAAATTTGTGGCTCCTCTTAGATTTCAGAACTTTCTGTCACCAAAATGTGAGGACAAAGTGCTTTTTTGCCACATTTTGAGGTTTGCAAAGGATTCTGGGTAACAGAACCTGGGGAGAGCCCCACAAGTTACCCCATTCTGAATTTCCCTTAGGTGTCTAGTTTTTAGAAATATCAAGGGTTGGTAGGTTTTCCTATGTGTCAGATGAGCTAGAGGCCAAAATCCACAGCTAGGCACTTTGCAAAAAACAGGTCTGCTTTCTTTGGGAAAATGTGATGTGTCCATGTTGTATTTTGGGGCACATCCTTTCGCCGGCAATAGGCCTACCCACACAAGTGAGGTACCATTTTTATCGGGAGATTTAGGGGAACGCTGGGTGGAAGGAAATTTGTGGCTCCTCTCAGATTCCAGAACTTTCTATCACCCAAATGTGAGGAAAACTTGTTTTTCTGCCAAATGCACAGGTTTGGTAGGTTTTCAGAGGTGCCGGGTGCTGAGCTAGAGGCTAAAATCACAGCTTGGCACTTTGTAATAAACCAGTCTGTTTTCTTTAGGAAAATGTGATGTATCCACGTTGTGTTTTGGGGCATTTCCTGTCACGGTCACTAGGCCTACACACATAAGTGAGGTACCACTTTTATCGGGAGACTTGGGGAAATGCTTGGTGGGGGGAAATTTGTGGCTTCTCTTAGATTCCAGAACTTTCTTTCACTGAAATGTGAGGAAAAAGTGTTTTTTTGTTTGCCAAATTCTGAGGTTTGCAAGGAATTCTGGATAACAGAACCTGATGAGAGCCCCACAAGGCACCCCATCTTGGATTCCCCTATGTGTCTAGGTTTAAAAAATGCACAGGTTTGGTAGGTTTCCCTAGGTGTCGGCTGAGCTAGAGATCAAAATCCACAGCTAGGCACTTTCCAAAAAACACGTCAGTTTTCAATGTAAAAATGGGATGTGTCCATGTTGCGTTTCCTGTCGTGGGCATTAGGCCTACCCAGGCAAGTGAGGTACCATTTGTATCAGGAGACTTAGGGGAACACAGAATAGCAGAACAAGTGTTATTGCCCCTTGTGTTTCTCTATATTTTTTCCTTCCCAATGTAAGACAGTGTGTAAAAAAAAGTCTATTTGAGAAATGCTCTGCAATTCACATGCTAGTATGGGCACCGCGGAATTCAGAGATGTGCAAATAACCACTGCTTCTCAACACCTCATCTTGTGCTCATTTTGGAAATACAAAGGTTTCCTTAATACCTATTTTTCACTCTTTATATTTCACCAAATGAATTGCCGTATTCCAGGTATACAATGAAAACCCATTGCAAGGTGCAGCTTCTTTATTGGCTCTGGGTACCTAGGATTCCTGATGAACCTACAATCCCAACATATCCCCACAACCAGAAGAGTCCAGCAGACATAACAGTATGTTTTGAAAATCTGACATTGCAGGAAAATGTTGCAGAGTAAAACGTGGAGAAACATTGCTTTTTTTCTCCTCAATTTCAATATTTGTTTATTTCAGCTGTTATTTTCTGTAGGAAACACTTGTAGGATCTACACAAATGACCCCTTGGTGTATTTAGAATTTTGTCTACGTTTCAGAAATGTTTTGCTTTCCAGGATCCAGCACTGGTTTCACAACCATTTCTGTCACTAACTGGAAGGAGGCTAAAAGCACAAAAAATAGTTAAAATGGGGTGTGTCCCAGTAAAATGCCAAAATAGTGTTGAAAAATGTGGTTTTCTGATTCAAGTCAGCCTGTTCCTGAAAGCTGGAAAGAAGGTGATTTTAGCACCGTAAATGCTTTGTGGATGCCAATTTCAGGGGAAAAAACACAAGCCTTCTTCTGCAGCCCTTTCTTTCCCATTTCAAAAAAAATAAAATGTTGCTGTTTTTTGACTAATTTCTTGGTCTCCTCCAGGGGAACCCACAATCTCTGGGGACCTCTAGAATCCCTCGGATGTTGGAAAAAAGGACGCAAATTTGGCATGGGTAGCTTACGTGGACAAAACGTTATGAGGGCCTAAGCAAACTCCCCCAAATAGCCCAAAAAAAGCCTGGCACCTGAGGGGGAAAGGCCTGGCAGCGAAGGTGTTATGGAAAATGGGCTGTATTCGAAAAAAAACACAGCTTTATTTAAAAAGCAGTCACAGACATGGTGGTCTGCTGAGCCCAGCAGGCCACCATCCCTGTGAGTGCTGCCATTCCTAATGGGGTCCCAAATTGCAGCCTCCCTCATGAATATTGAAGAGGTAGGTAATTTGCGACCCCATTGGGAATCCCAAACAGTGTGCGTTACACTGTTGCACATTTTGTTTTGTAACTCACAATTTGCGATTTCCAAAAGGATTGCAAATTGGGAGTCACAAAACACAATGTCATTTATCTGACCTTAGGCCCTTGACACCGCGTTTTACTTCCTGGAATCTCCTTTTGCAGTCTTCAAAAGTGTGATGATGATAGGAGACAGATTTTACCTTTATTGTTATTTCTTTCATGATTTTCTCTCTGACCTAAACCCTAGCTGGCAGTCTGGGCATGGGACCTCATTAACTAGGTTACCACTTGAATACACGAAAAAATACCACTTTATTCTGAAAACAAGCATGAAATGTTGGGCGCTATTTTCCATTATGTATTTGCAAAGTTCCAGTTATTTTGACAAAGAGTTACTTGCAGGTTTTGTTTACATTGGGCAAAGCAATATATTGTTTTTTTTATTTTAGGTTTCACAAATGTGATGTTAAAATACAAGACAATTATGAAATACGAGTTCTTTAGACCAGTGTTTGATATACACTTTATACTACTCATTTTTTGTCCATCGTATTTTTTTTCATATATTCCAATAGATTGCTCAACCGAATTGGGCAGTGCATTTATGGAGTCTGTGAAAAGACCTTTATGTTTCTTCACTATTACCAAGTGCACTACCCAAATCTATCTATCTATCTATCTATCTATCTATCTATCTATCTATCTATCTATCTATCTATCTACACTAAATTTCACTTTATTTAACGCATAACCATGGATTTACCACATTTGCCACATAATTTGCAAAGTTTTCAGATTTCCCCAATAATGTTGCTTGTATCTCAAATAGATACAAAATAATACTGATAGAGAATGTGCCAATCAATTTGCATTTTTCCACATAATTTGGTCCTCCATGCCACATAATCCTAGTAGAGTTTCTTTCAGGCCAGTCATTGTAATGATGAAATCCGTATTTGAAAAACAACAGTGAAGCTCTTCCCATATTTCATGGTTCCCTGTGAAATATGGGTTTTTATTCCCCTGTATTTTGTGCAATAAAGGCACAAATATGTAATTACTATACACACACATACACATGCACATATATATATGTATATTCACTGAAAAGAACTAAGGCTACAGGGACGTTATAGTTAGGTTCAGATTTTACACACACAAAACCATAGAAATTCAGCAGTTATAGTTATCTGAGTTAACTATAACTTACGTCTGTGCAATGCATTGCTGATAACCTCACATATTGCATCATTCATGACATGGTCAGTGATTTGCCTGATGACATCTTAAATTACATCATTGATGACTTCACTGATGACATCATCCAGCAAAATAAACTTCAATATATTTCATTAAATACCATTTACATCTGCTGACTGAAAACGCCTGAACTACTACACTCACTTATCACCTAGAAGACAGTTCCTGACAACATAGTCCTTTTTTTTCCGAACCACTACTCTAAACACTAATGAACAAAGTAAAACATCTAATCCTATAGGCTAGACTACTGCACACCACAACAACACTATTTGTGAACCTTGAAAAATGTTTTAGTGCAAATGTCAGATTTACATAAACCACTACAACATATGGTCAGTAGAGACATCTTAGCGGACAGTCCACTGTGTCACAAACCACTAGTAAAATTATTCTTCATCCTGGAGAAAGGTGTGAGCAGAGAGAATAGTCTGTTGTAAATATCTACTACACTAAGCCATCTAAGGTAACTCGTGCCCCCGCTCTGCATAGTATTCTCATCAATAATTTTACTGCAAATGTTACAGTGATGTTAACAAAGGTGTTAGCAAAGATGTGATGAGTGCTGTAATATCTGGGGTAATTAGCAGTGCATGGCGAGGGCCCGAGTTATAGTTACCTTAGGGCACATGTTATAGTTACTTGAGATAACTCTTACTGCAACAGGTGAATTTCAATGGTTATGTACTCTTAAAATGTGAGTCTAACTATAATGTCCCTGTAAGCTCTGTGTTTTAAGTGAGTTTCTAGGTTTTTAAATTCTATTTCCTAACGATAGCATCCCTGTAAACTGTGTTTTTTCAGTGAATTTCTATGTTTTTTTTAAACATAAAGTAATTTCAATTACTATACGTGAATTCAACCACCGCCATGCATGGCCTTTATCCATGTACAGTGGGGGTTGGCCACCCTCTATAACCACCCAACCCTGCATTGTGCACAGCCAAAGGACCAGCCTTCTAAAATAGTTTTTTTTGGGGGGTGTGGGGAGGCCCCCTTCCCTTGGCCTATTTCGGCCCCTAGCACCCCATAACTTGGGGCCCGCATACTAAAATATTTTTGGGGGGGTGTCTGCTGAGTAAAATGGAACCGCAGGGGGAGCCTGAAGGCCCCTGCGGTCCCAGCCTGCTCCCCGCCTCCTGCAGCAGTCTGCATTGCTGTCACAGTGAGAGAGCTGCTACAAATGCAGCCCTGTTTCTGTGAGCAATTGTTTCCTCTCCATGTCTGCAGGCAGGGGGACAGAGGAAACCTCCACTCCCAGAAAGTGAGAGCTGTTTAACAGCTCTCACTTACAGCGAACAGAGTGTTTGCTCTGACTTGGCAGGATCTGCCAAAGTTTCTGCCAAGTCAGAGCAAACAGCTGTGTCCCTGGGGTTGGCATCCAGGAGCATGACATAGCAGGAGCTGGTCGTAGGAGGGATGGTACCAAGGGCCATCTATGGCTCCTCAAAGGGTGCTGTGTGGTCCCCGTCCAACATTAAGTAGCTTTGGGGAGGTGGTGGTCCCCAGGGCCCAATGACAGACCCCCTTCATTATTTAATTTCAGCCCCGGGGAGGTGGTGGTCTCCAGGGCCGTCATGACCCCTCGCCTACATTATTACTTAAGCCCCGGGGAGGCACCTTAATTATTACTTAAGTCCTGTGGAGGTGGCAGTCCCCCCACATTCTGTTTTACTTAAGCCTCAGGAATATGGCCTTTCCCAAGGCTCCAGAGGGGTCTTGTGGCCCCCCCACCTTCGCTATTACTTAAGCCCTAGGGAGGTAGTGGTCCCTGGGGCTGTGGAAGGGGGCTGTGCCCCCTTCATTCGATATTACTTAAGCCCTGGGGAGGTGGTGGTCTGGTCCCTGGGGCATAAAAATGCCCTAGGAGGGGGGCCCTGTGAGCCCCCCTCCTTTATTTTAATGACCTGGCCCACCCGGGGGCTTCATTAAAACAAACGTGGAAGCCCACTTTTTTTTTCACTTTTGCCACATATTCGCAACCCCGTTGCAAATTTGTGGCAAAATTTTAAAAACAAAATGGTTTTGTTTGCCGTTGGTGGTCCCTCTGGGAACCTCAGAGCTAAAGGGTCAGAGCTTAGCTCCAGAGCTAAGGGGTCAGGGTGTCCCTACCCTGGCCCCTTTTCCTATTTTTTATCTTTTTTTCTTACTTCTGAAGTGTTGGGAGACCATCAGATTAAAGCACGAGATTGGGAGGATTCCCAGAGCCTTTGTGTCCCTATACATACAAATTAGTTTTTTCTTTAATATTTCAAAAACTACTGAACAGATGTACACAAAATCACAAAAAGGTCACCTTCTGAACCAAGAGCCATCTTTCTGCCAACTTTGGTGTAAATCCATCCAGTGGCTGGGCCGCTATTCCTGTTCAAAATTCCCATGGAAATTAACATAGAGAAAACACATTTTGGGATCCTCTCTTTTTCTCGGCCCCTGCTTGAAGGATCACCCCAAAACTTTCCAGACAGCAGCTGATGTGAGTGTCATATTTTTTCTGGAAAATTTCATGAAAATTCGTCAACTGGCGTTAAAGATATGGACAAGTAAAAAACACTTTTTCTATAGAAACTAGGTCCTAACTATAATTACCTAGTGGCAACCACACATGCACACATACATACACTGGGTAGTTATAGCTAGGTCTACTTTTCCATTGGCAGAGTTCTTTTTGGTTTGCTAATAACTCTGGTGCCATTTGTTGAAAAAAAATGTATCCACCTCAGCATCCTCGAAAGATTCAGGGTGATCAGTCAGCCAGGTCTGAGGAAAAAAAAGCAGTCTCAAAAGCAAAGTTCCCCATGCATTTTCTATAGACTTCTTTAAACACTTGAACAGAATTACACCATATCTGTCAGGAAGCAAGATCTTGGCATGCAGATTGTGCGTTTTTGTGATGTGATGTAAGTTCGTTCAGTAGCCTTTCAGAAATTATTGTTAAAAAATCATTGTATATCTGTGCAGTTGGGTTCTGAGGGACTCTCATAAGAGTCCCTCAAACCAAATTTAAAAAATAGAGTATTCTGATTGGCCCATAGAGCTTTATTCCCTTGGACCAATTCCCTCCTACAGGAGTCAGACTCCAGTGGGAGCAAGCTCTTGGATTGGCTGATAGCAGTTGCTGGTTGTTATTGCAGGACTTGGGGACTTAGGGCCACATGTAGCAAACTCTGAGATTGCGACTCGGAAATTGCGAGTCTGTCCGACTTGCAATTTCCGAGTCGCAATCTCAGATGCAGAACGGTGTCTCAAACACCGTCTGCGACTCGCTATGGGGTCGCAACGACCCACCTCATCAATATTAATGAGGTGGGTCGCATTTTGCGACCCCATAGCGAGTCCCTGCACTCACAGGGATGGTGGCCTGCTGAAGTCAGCAGACCTCCATGTCTGTGACTGCTTTTTCAATAAAGCAGTTTTTTTTTCATTTTGCAGCCCGTTTTCCTTAAAGGAAAACGAGTTGCAAAATGAAAAAAATACTGAAACCATTTGGTTTCGTTTTTTCAGTGCCTGCTCTGAAAAAACATTCTGGGCAACATTCACAAAGGGGAAGGGGTCCCCTGGGGACCCCTTCCCTTTTGCGAATGAGTTACCACCAGTGTGACTGTGGTGGTAACTGCGAGCTGCTTTGCGACCGCATTCGCGGTCACAAAGCAATTCTGAATTGTGATGCGAGTCGCAAACAGGAAGGGAACACCCCTTCATATTTGCGAGTCGCATTCACAAATTGCGAGTCGGTACCGACTCGCAATTTGTGAATGTGCATTGCGTTAGGCCGTTTGCATGGCACAAACTGCGTTTTTCGCAGTTTGCACCATGCAAACGGCTACCTACATCTGGCCCTTAGTTCCTTGTCCTGAAGTTTAAAAAGAAAAAATATATAAGATGGTAGGGATAACCTGACCCCATTAGGCCCCATCGGGGAATGCAGGGGGACCACCTCTGGGGATACAATTTAAAAATATTGGCAATTTTTGCAATGATCCTGTAGGACTGTCATGAGTGATGCCATTTGAAATGTCATGAGTGATGCCATAGACATGTCATGAGTAATGTAATATGTGAGGTCATTTGCATTGCATGGCAGAGGCACAAGTTATAGTTAGGTCTGCTAAGTTTTTTATCAGTTCAAAACGTCAATGCTGTTACGGACATATTCACCTAACTATAACGTCACTTTAACCTTTATGATTTTTTTTTACATATCTATATATATATATATATATATATATAATTTTTTTCACTAAAAATACCAAAGGTTACAGGGACATTATAGTTAGGATCAGAATCTACACACACAAAACCATAGACATTCAGCAGTTATAGTTAAGAATAACTATAACCTGCACCCCTGCCATGCACAGTTTTCTCATCAATAATTTTACTGCAAATGTTGCAGTTATGTTATCAATGATGTCATAGAAGATGTCATGACGGATGTACTAAGTGGCATAATTAGCAGTGCATGGCAAGGGCTCAAGTTATAGTTACCTTACGGCACATATTATAGTTACTTGAGAGAACTCTAACTATAACTGCTGAAATTATTTGCAACTATCCATAACATCCCTATATCCTTTGTTTTTTTCAGTGAACTTCTAGGGGTTTTCTCACCTGGTAAGGGTTGGTCACAGGGCCTAACCCCCGTGCAGGTCCTGTGTCCAACCCCCTCGCATGCACCGAACCCCACACCATTCAGAGCAGAAGTCATGCACAGCGGGAGGTTGGCCACAGGGCCTCAGGCCAATTTCGGCCTCGGGGATCCCATCCCCAGAGGCACACCACATTTCTAGGGGGACATGGCACCCCTCCCTGGGCCATATTTGCGGCCCCTGGACCGCATCTTCCGGGACCTGGTCCTTATTGTAAGTGGGGAAGGGGCATGCAGCCCCTTTCCTGGACCAATTTCTGGCCCTTGGGACCTCATCTTTTGGGGCCTGACCATATTTAGGACGGGGAGGGGGGCGCGCAGGCCCTCTCCCTGTGACAATATTATTCCTGGTGACCCATCCCCTGTGTACGGCCCGTAAATGGTGGGTGCCTTGGAGCCCCCGACCAGAGCAACCACTGCTTCTTTATTGGTGGCTGTGGGGGTGCCCCAGTGCCCCTGTGGCCCCAGCCTGCTCTCTGCCTCAGCAGGAGCCAGCATTGCTTGTACCCGCAGGGAGCAGCTACAAATGCAGGCAGGAGCAATTTTGTCATCTGTGTCTCTACCCACTTCAATTTGGCATGGAAACCAATGAAAAGTCCGCTCCTGCTCTCTGGGAGCAGACTCACTGTTTGCTCTCGCTTGGAGAGAGCTTTGAAATTGCTCCCACCATGGAAGAGCAAACACAGATTTCCCTGCCTGCATCAGTGCGGGCAGGGAAAACACCATGGCCCTCATTTTGACATTGACAGTAAATCCCTCTTACCGCCAACATACTCCCACTGCGGCGGATATTCGTTCACCATATTATGACACACACACACACCAATCCGTCACTATTCAGCCACAGACACAAATCCGCCACACCAAAGGTCAGTGATAAACTGACGGTATCAAAACCCACACCGTTACGCCAACAGAACAACGCCCATCACATTATGGCCCACAAATCACTACGGCGGACATTCAATGGCAGTAAACCATTGGTGGTACATGTGGCTGCGCTCAAAATACACACACACAAACAAAACAACACCACATTGGACAATTCAAACAACACACACCTGACACCCATACACACACCACACCCACACACATCACTATAAAACACACACCCACATTATCCACAACCCTTTATGACTACAAACCATTGGCGTGAGACAGACACCACAACCACAGACAAAACCAGAGCCTCACTCTACCTACACCTATATACCACCCACGCACCCCACATCACATTCCCCAACACATCACCTTACACACCCTCACATATACAACTCACACCACATCCATGGCACCACAAAGACACCCCAGATTCTCAGAGGAGGAGCTAAGGGTCATTGTGGAGGAAATCATCAGGTTGGAGCCGCAGCTATTTGGAGCACAGGTGCAGCAGATATCTATAGCTAGGAAGATGGAGCTATGGCGAAGAATCATGGACAGGGTCAACACCATGGTACAGCACCCAAGAACCAGGGATGACATCAGGAAGAGGTGGAATGACCTAAGGGGGAAGGTACATTCAATTGCAGCAAGACACCAACTCGCTGTACAGAGGATTGGCGGTGGAACCCCACCTACTCCCCCACAACAAACAGCATGGGAGGAGCAAGTCTTGGCATATGATGCATCCTGAGGGCCTGGCCGGAGTAGGAGGAGGACTGGACTCTGGTAAGTCAACTCTATACTACTACTACCCCCCTACCTACATGCCATCACATACCCCCACCCTCACCTTCACGCCCATCACTCCACCACTTCCCACACACCCCACCGTCACATCTCACTCATCTCAATGCCAAGCCCTGCATGCCATACCAAAGCATGGACACCACTCACAGACCTGCATGGACACCTGTCACTAAAGCATGCACACTAGAGAGAATCAGCTAGCCCACCACATACCAACTTACACAAGTGAAAGCTGCCAGGGCAAATCCAAACAAAGAGGGCAAGCCACTGATGCACAATATGTCAGACACAGAAACAATAACACATCATTTACATCCCCACAGGTATCTCAGCCAATGTCAGCGGAGAGGAGGTACCAGCAATATCCAGTCCCCCAACTGAAGAGGCCCACAGTGATGACAGCAACTCTGGTCGCCTGGATCTGGATGACCAACCTGGACCATCAGGGACCTCTGGACAGTTGGTTACCCAAGCCCAGTCACAGACAACCACAGAGCCTCCCTCATCTGGAAACACCACCAGAGCACCCACCCATTGTACTCACACCTCTATCCCCAGAACACATCAATCAGCAGTGTGTCCACCACTACAGGGACCCCAGGGCACACCTCAAACCCATGACAATCAGGGACCTGGGGTCAGTGGCAGTGGGCACACGGTTCAGGGGACAGAGGCACAGGACAACAGGGAAACTAGGAGGAGTGCTGTGCACCGGGGGGGGGACAGGCCCTGGGATCTGACTCGCCAGGAGGCACTTGCAGAGATCCTGGGAGCACACCAACATTCCTAGGGCATGATGGGCCAGATCCTGGACAATGTGCAGGAGAACCGGTGGCTGCAGGAGGGACAGTACCAGGGGATCAGGGAGGACTTGCAGGCCATCAACACCACCGTGGTCTCCATAGCAGGGGTGCTGGCAGACATGGCCAATATTATAAGGGAGGCAGTCTCACAACAGGGGGCCCCTGCCACTAGCCAGACATGTGAACTGCCTTCTACCTACGCTGCCTCTAGTGAACAGGAGGCCCGCCACAGGACCAACAGTCCACCAGCACCCCTCCTCCTGCAGAAGGAGAACCACCCCGCAAACATTCCCTGAGATCCAGGCAGAAGCCAGAGACTATTGCCAAGACCCCCGCCAGAAAATGAGACTCTCTCTTTATTGTCACCCTTGTGTCCCACTCTGTCACCCTGTCCACCTCGAACTGCCATTGCTCCCCTTCCTATGTCCCCATTGACAATGCACCTGTGCTACAGACTGGAACTATACCCTGGAATTTCCTCCATCATCACCCCATCCCATTGCACTTGCCCCTCAATATCTTAGGACTTAAATAAACACTCTTTAAAAAAATATAAGTATGGAGTATGTCAAATTTTTTAAGTATGTATACGTTTAACCATGTACAAACATTGCAATTCAACTGTACAGTAAATGAGCACATATGAAAGACCTGTAGTTGTCTGCAGTGAACACACCAGGAGCTATTGTGAGGCACCAACATCTGTAAAATGAATTGCCAAAGGGTACAGTAAGTGAGCATAGAAGTGGGAGGTAACAGCACGCCAGTGCCAAACAATTTCAAAATAATGACAATGAAATGTGAAGTAACTCTGTCTTACCTGTGTGTCATTGGAAATATTGTCTGATCACTGTTGTTCTGTTGTCTTCATCCTCATCCTCTGCCTCCTCCTCCTCACTGTCCACAGGGTCTTCTGCTGTCACACAGGCATCTCCAGCCTCCTACTCCTGCAGAAAAGGTACATGGCATCTCAAGGCAAGGTTGTGCAACATGCAGCATGCCACTATTATCTGGCAGACCTTCTTAGGTGAGTAGCACAGGGATCCACCTGTCAGATGGAGACACCGAAACTTGGCCTTCAGGAGGACAAAGGTTCTTTCTATGATCCTTCTGGTTCGCCCATGTGCCTCATTATAACGTTCTCCTGCCCTGGTCCAGGCATTCCTCACAGGGGTCAGTAGCCATGATAGGTTGGGGTAACTAGAGTCACCTGCAAATATTGAGGGACACCATTTAGCCACACACTATCCCATATGGCCCACACCATACTCATACCCCAACATCTACTGGGTGTGGTTACAGGGCTCACCTATTAGCCACACCCTGTGCCTCTGTAGTTGGCCCATCACATTTTGGATGCTGCTATTCCTCAGGACAAAGGCATCATGCACCGACCCGGGATACTTAGCATTGACATGGGAGATGTACTGGTCCGCCAAGCACACCATCTGTACATTCATTGAGTGGAAACTCTTGCGATTTCTATACACCTGTTCATTTTGACGGGGGGAGAAATGCAATATGTGTTCCATCAAATGCACCAATTATGTTTGGGATATGTCCCATTGCAAAGAAGTCAGACTTTACTGTGGCCAAATCTTCCACTTGGGAAAATACAATGTTGCTGCACATGTGTTTAATCCTGACAGACAACACTCTGGTCAGCACTATTGAGAACATTGGCTGTGACATTCCTGCTTCTAAGCCCACTGTCACTTGGAAAGAACCAGTTGCCAGGAAATGGAGAACTGATAGAACTTGCACAAGAGGGGGGATCCCAGGAGGGTGACGGATAGCAGATATCAGGTCAGGCTCCAATTGGGCATACAGCTCTGTGATTGTGGCCCTGTCAAGTCAATGGGTGAGGATGATGTGCCGGTCCTCCATTGTTGTCAAGTCCACCAGGGGTCTGTACACGGGGGTATGTCTCCATCTTCCATTCATCCACAGTGGTAGCAATCTAAGGGACAAAAGAATGAGGAGCCTGTCACAAACTGAACAATGGGGCTACCACAGTACGATGCATGCTGTCAAATTGTAATGGGTCAGTGAGAATTTTCCTATATGTACAAAATTAAACAGTGATGCAGTAATTATCCAGGGCCTGCCCCCTCCCTGAAATGGCGTCCACCTGTCCTGTGTGGAGGGACAGGTGGAAGATATGGTAATTCCGCTGATGTTGTGTGCCATTGCAGGAGGCGGTCGGGAACCGCAGTGCAACCCCACATTGTTTATAATGGGGCCCTATGGGTTACAGTGGCCAATGGTGATGTACGCCGGCAGTGACGGTATGCACCGCCGTGGACGTGACTGCCATTTTCTATCACGTTCCTCGCTTACTACCTGACCTTCAACAGGAGAGGACCTACACTGCATGTGCTGCTGTGACCTGTGTCTGCATCCTACCATGGCCTGTGTGACTGGGGAAAGGGCCCCTGCCTTCACTTCGCGGAGTTGAAGAGACAGGTGGATGGTGTCCTACCCCAGTACGGACTGCTGTATGGGCCTCCAGACCAACAGGTAAGTACACTGTGTGCATGATGCATGTGGCATGAATGCATGGAGTCGGGTGTGAAGGCATCGTGTAAGGTGGGTGGGTGTATGTTCCCTGGGGGGTCTTACAGGTTGTGTGCTGGGCCATGTGTGTGTAAATGGTGATATGAAGGAGTATGGTGGGCTATAAGTGTAACAGGCAGGACTGTCTGACTAATACTGTTTTCCTGTGTGTATTCCCTCTGCAGGTCAGCGCCCATCAAAAGAAGGGTATATGGCGTGCCATCTCCAAAGAAGTGCGGACCCTGGGGGTCTATGGTAGGTGGAGCACCCACTGTCGGAAACGGTACGAGGGCCTGAGACGCTGGGCATGGAAGCCGGCAGAGGCCCTGCTGGGGATGGCCTCCCAACGAGGAAGGGGTGCCCGTTGAACCCTGACCCCCCTGATGGCCCGCATACTGGCAGTGGCCTATCCTGAGCTTGATGGGCACTTGAGGGCATCACAGCAGCCGCAAGGGGGTGAGTACAGTGCCCATCATTATAACTTACGCATGGTAGGGTGGTATCAACGGGTGGGATGTGTGTCAGTGGGTGCCCCTAGGCCAGGCCTGACATTGCAGCATAGGTCCCCTGGTGGCAAGGGTCCAGAAAGGATGATCCTGCTACCTAGCTTGTAGGCATCCACTACTGGTCAAGGCTGCGTGGGTCCCAGATGTGCTATATTTGGCGGAGTGTGCCCCTCCCCAGGCCTTGTTGTCTAGCAATATCACTGGTAGTGCAATGCATAGTGCATAGACCTGTACCCTGTGTGTGAGTGTGCTGTGTACGCCAATGGTGGTGTTAGTGCAGCCATTGACCAAGTGTATCCTTTGTCTCTCTCCCCCCTTTTTGTTTTGTCACCCTGTCCTTATGTGCATTAGCATCAACTGGCGGAGGAGCAGAGGTACCGGCAGCGGAGGGAGCTGCATCCCACAGGACCCAGGAGGTGGGCTCCACCGATGGTGAGGGCACCAGTGGGACCGAGGGCGAGGGGAGCACCATGGTGGAGACTGTAGGGGACAGTTCAGACACAGATACCTCCTCCAATGGAAGCTCCCTGGTGGTGGTGGACACCTTTGTGACAACCCCAGCTACAGGTACAGCCACCACCCCTGTACCAGCACCGCCATCCCAGCAGCACCTCATTGAGTTGCCCATGCCCGCTCACCCAGGAGGGTGGGCATCTCCTTCGCCCCAGGCACCTCAGGCCCTGCCCCAGTTAGCCCTGCTGCCCTGAGTAAGGAGGCTATTGCCCTTCTGAGATCCATCTCTGTAGAGCAGTCAACCATTATGAATGCCATCCAGGGACTGGCAGCCCAGATGCAACAGACTAATGCATTCCTGGAGGGCATTCACACTGGCTTGGCAGCCCAACAGGTATTAACCTAGGCTCTGGCCTCCTCTCTGATGGCAGCCATTGTCTCTGTTTCCACTCTCCCCCTTCAACTTCCTCTTCCCAATCCCATTCCCCTCAACCCCAACCTATCCCAAGCACACAGGCAGACGAGTATGCACACAAAACAACACACAAGCGTGGCACAGGCAAACACAAGCACCACACATCATCCCACAGGCACTCACACAAACTCCATCCAGATGCAGACATACCAACATCCACAATTTCCACTGTCTCCCCCTCTGTCAACACCAGAACAGTACGCGCTCTATTGGCGTAAAAAAAATGCAAAAAAACATCACTTTAAAAATAACATGAATCATGCATTGTGCTGATATGTTGTATTTTACCCTTTTGCATTGCAGAGTTCCATCCTAAACACTTATTCTTAATATGTTTACAAATACTGTTTCTTTGCAAGGTATTGCTACAGGTTTTCAGAGTGGGTTAGGGTGTGGCCTCTTTCCAGGGCCTTCCAGAGACTTTCCCTGCAACATGCCTGGGCGTGGTTCTGGGCTGGGCCAAGACTCTATATAAGGAGAGTCAGCCCAACTCCCAGTGCTCACTATTCAGAGGTTCCAGTGCAGAAGAGCAGCTATTTCCAGAACTTCAGTTCCAGTGGCCTTTTTGATCTCCCAGTTCTGCTTTGAAATCTTCATTGGTGCATCTTGTTCCTGGGTGGTAAGACGGTAGTTGGGTTTATTCCCAATACCGTTTATTTTATCTAGAATTATCTCATTCTAAGATCTGATCGTTTATTTATGTTAACAATTTGTTTTAAGGTCATAGTCATAAAAAGTGCACTCGAGTATTTTTGTTAAAGTGTGCACATGGATGTTTATGAATCGTCAAGAAGCGCGATTCATTTATAGTTTTGAAACTCATGTTACATTGCACGCCAGTGTTTATTGACATACACGTGGATATTTATGAATCAGCAGGAGGCGCGATTCGTTTGAAAAGCTTTGAAATCTTGAGTTGCATTGCACGCTGGCATTTATTGACACATACATGATTGATCACGAATCGGCAAGAGGCGCAGTTCGTTTATAAAGCTTTAAAAGCTTGTGGAACATTGTGTGTTACTATTTATTGACATTTAAAAGAAGGTTTTGAAGTGGCACGATGTATAATTCAATTTAAGATAATTTCAAAACCTGTCGCTATTTATTTTGCAACCATTTCTTGACTTTGCATGGTGGCATTCGAGTCAGCAGGACATGCAATTTTTTACTAGAGTTTATTTATGTTGTGAACTGCATATTACCATTCCAGGATAATTGCTTGGTACAATTCGAGTTGACAAGTATGGGAAATATTTCTTGAACTATTGAACCCATTGAAAAATATTTCTTCTCTAGTGTTTTAAGAGTGTAATCTGTGTTGAAATCATTTCAAGGAAAATATATATAGGATCAGAAGGTATAGATGCAATATTATATGCTCCTATTATGCATATTCTTGTTATTCTAATTCATGCTTGAATAAGAAAAGTTTTATTTCAATTAATCTTGATTCCATTACAGGTATCTGATCATCACAAAATCTGTTTATTTTTTAAAACTGCAATTCAAGATTGCTCATATTTTCAGAAAGACTATGTTTATTAATATTTACTTCAGGTTATATTGTGTGTTCTCACCTTTTTTCCCATTAAAGGTCTCCTTCCCAGCAGTACCCTTCCTAATCCCCTCTTAAACTCTCACAGTCTCTGTGAATTGTCTAACAGAGTTTTGGAGTTGTTCATTAGAGGACGTGTTGGGAACGTGCGCAAACCCCGAGGATCTGGTGACTCTGACAGAATAGTGAGCCCACGAATTATTATCCTCCTGGTTTGTGTATGTTCTCAGCATGGCCACGCTAGACGAGTTAGTTAAGGCTATCACCCAGCTCCAAGCAGAGGTGGTATCATCTAAAGAATTGACAACCAGCTTAGCAGAGAGAGTGAGTCAGTTGCAAGATAAAGTAGAGAAGAAGGAGCAAAGTCCCACAGGGGTGTTTTGGCCAGGTACTTCTTCTCAGGCTTCTGGAAGTAGTCCAATTTCCCTAAATGTTCCTGCTGCTATTCCTTTAGCTCCCCCAGAACGTTTCTCAGGTGACCCATTGAAAGCGCAATCTTTCCTGGTTCAAGTGGAACTACACTTCACCTGCAGACCAAATACCTTTCCCGATGCCCAGTCCAAAGTAGCTTTTTTGTTATCATATCTGACTGGAGATGCAGCTACTTGGTCAATTCCTCTTGTGCGTAAAAATAGTCCCTTGTTGTATAATTGGAGAAATTTTGTTCGTGAATTTGAGAGAGTTTTTGATCATAGAACTGTAACACAGTCAGCAGATCATGAATTATTAAACTTACGCCAAGGAAATCAAGACCTAGGGGGTCATTCTGACCCCCGCCGGCGGCAGATGCCGCCGGCTTGGCGGGAACCGCCAGAAGACCGTACCGCGGTCAAAAGACCGCGGCGGTCATTCTGAGTTTCCCGCTGGGCTGGCGGGCGACCGCCAGAAGGCCGCCCGCCCGCCCAGCGGGAAACCCCCTTCCACGAGGATGCTGGCTCTGAATGGAGCCGGCGGAGTGGAAGGGGTGCGACGGGTGTAGTTGCACCCGTCGCAATTTTCAGTGTCTGCCACGCAGACACTGAAAATCTATGTGGGGCCCTGTTAGGGGGCCCCTGCAGTGCCCATGCCAGTGGTATGGGCACTGCAGGGGCCCCCAGGGGCCCCACGACACCCGTTCCCGCCAGCCAGGTTCTGGCGGTGAAAACCGCCAGAACAAGGCTGGCGGGAAGGGGGTCGGAATCCCCATGGCGGCGCTGCTTGCAGCACCGCCGTGGAGGATTCCCTGGGGCAGCGGGAAGCCGGCGGGAAACCGCCGGCTTCCCTTTTCTGACCGCGGCGTCAGAATGCCCCCGGAAGCACCGCCAGCCTGTTGGCGGTGCTTCCGCGGCCGTTGGCCCTGGCGGTCCATGACCGCCAGGGTCAGAATGACCCCCTAGTGTCGTATTTACCCAACTTTAACCGGCTGGTTGCCGAGACTTCCTGGCCTGAAGAAAAACAAGCGGTCTTGTTTTACAAGGGACTCAAAGAGTAATTAAAAGATATCTTAGCACAAATCGATCCACAACCTACAGACTGTCAAGAGTTAATAAATCTTGTCTTGAGACTTGACCATCGTTTAGCAGAACATAAAGGAACGCACAAAAAGATTGAAAAATATTCATGGCGCGTTCATGATAACAGAGATTCAAGAACTCCGAAAGAAAGAACGTCGGAACCGATGGAAATTGGAACCATCAGAAGACCTTTGACTAAAGATGAAAAGGACTTACGCAGAAAAAATGGACAATGTCTTTATTGTGGGCGAAAAGGTAATTTTGCCAAAGATTGTCCCATCAAACCAAAGAACAAGCAAGGTCCAGTTCAGAAGGTCGCAGCCAATGCACCAGTCGAGTTGGAAAACTAAAACACCTGAGATGCAGAGAAGGGTTGCTCTTGGGTGTCACCGTTGACCCTTCACAATCTAGACATCTTAAACTGGAAATAAGAGTTCAGGTCAAGAAAGAGATCTATTTCAAAAAAGCTCTAGTCGATTCTGGAGCTACTGGGAATTTTGTTGATGTCCAATTGGTTCGTGCATGGGGGATCCCATGTATTGAAAAGAAAAACCCAGAAATCATCCAGGCAGTCGATGGAAAACTCTTGACTGGTGGTACGGTAACTCTTCAGACTATCCCCTTGTCAATGATTTGTGAAGATAAGATTCTAAGAAAGAAACATTGAAGAGAAAATCATTCTAGATGTGATCCATGCTCCCGAATATGGGATTATCCTCGGCTTGCAATGGTTAACTCATCACAATCCAGAAATCAATTGGGCAGAACGACAAATCGTGTTCTCATCTGCGCTATGTAATGAACAATGTCTCCAAAAAAATAAAGTACCAACAGTTTGCAACTCTAACATACCTACTGCTGCGGAGAAAGAAACTCAGTTGCCCAAACAGTATTCATCATACAAAGATGTATTTGATGAGAAAGGAGCAGAGACTCTACCTCCTCATAGATCTTATGACTGTCAAATTGACCTAGCCCAGGTGCGACACTTCCCAACTGTCGTGTATATGCTCTGTCAGAACATGAAAACCAACATTTACGAAAATACCTAGATCAATTTTTGGAGAATGGCTTAATTCGCCCCTCTAAGTCTCCTGCAGCTTCGCCTTTATTTTTTGTTCCCAAAGCTAATGGAGAACTTCGAACTTGCATTGACTATAGAGGTTTAAACAAAGTCACCATCAAGAATAAATATCTTTTACCCCTAATTCCGGTTTTATTGGAACAAGTAAAGAGAGCAAAGATCTACACGAAGCTTGATCTTCGAGGTGCTTATCATTTGGGCAGAATGAGAGAGGGTGACGAATGGAAAACAGCATTCAAGACAAGATATGGCCTTTTTGAATATACCGTCATGCCTTTTGGTCTGTGTAACGCTCCAGCAGCTTTTCAATTTTTCTTGAATGACGTTCTTAGAGAGTACCTCGACATATTTGCCATAGTCTACATCGATGCCATTTTGATCTACTCAGACAATGAAAATGAACATGTACAACATGTCAAGAAAATTCTTGCAGCCCTTCGAAAACACCATTTATATTGTAAACTAACCAAGTGTGAGTTTCATGTTACCACGGTGGAGTTTTTGGGGGTTATTCTTACCCCTCAAGGTATGGTGATGGCAGAAAAGAAAGTAAAAGCTGTATCTGAGTGGCCCATTCCAAAAACTGTTCGTGATGTACAGTGCTTCCTAGGGTTTGCAAATTTTTACCGGAGGTTCATAAGTCATTTCTCCCAGACAGTGGCTCCAATCACTAAGCTACTAAGAAAGAAAGAAAAGTTTGTATGGTCCCCAGAAGCTGATCAAGCCTTCTCGACTTTAAAGAAAGCTTTCTCCACTGCCCCAGTTTTAACTCATCCTGATGCGAATCAACCTTTTATAGTGGAAGCTGATGCTTCAGATGTAGCAATAGGAGCCGTCTTATCACAACGAAATAAAGACACTGGTCAACTTCATCCTGTAGCTTATATGTCTCGGAAGTTGAACGAAGCCGAACAAAATTATGTCATTGCTGAAAAAGAACTTCTGGCAATTCGGGATGCCTTTAAAGAATGGAGACATCATTTATTGGGTGCCAAATACACTGTTACAGTATATACTGATTATCGTAATCTTCAATTCATGAGTTCCGCCAGACTTTTGACCCCTAGGCAATTACACTGGATGCTTTTTTTTTCCCGAATTTGATTTTTTAGTAACCTTCCGGCCTGGTAAAGATAATCGCAAGGCTGACGCCTTGTCCCGTCAAGAGTCTACCACGTTGCCTGCATTTCAAGCCTCCAGAGCTATCATTGCTCCAGACAAGGTTCTATGTATCATAAAAACTGAAGATTTCTTTGAAGAAATTCGCAATTCCTTCACTGTTGAAAAATGGCAAACATGGGCCCAAACTGATCCCAAAAGGTCAATCAAACAAGGTTTACCCTTTCATGACGCTCGTTTATTCATACCCACTATCAAACTTCGCAAGATAGTGTTTCATTGGTTACATGTTATACCTACGGCAGGTCTTCCAGGTATTCCTAAAACTCTTGAACTGATCCAACGTTATTTTTGGTGGCCTACCCTAACAAAAGATGTAAAAGCAATGGTAAACAACTGAAGTTTGTGCTCGCATTAAAACAAGTCATTCTAAACCAAAAGGATTATTGCATCCACTTCCAACTCCAAGTCGTCCATGGGAACACATTTCATTAGACTTTATTACAGGTCTGCCAGTGGTTCAACAGCATTCAGTAATTCTGGTGGTAGTAGATAGTCTCACAAAATATGGACATTTTATTGCCTGTAAAAAATTGCCCACTTCTAGTGAATTGGCAAACATTTTACTGAACAGAGTGGTTCGTTATCATGGACTACCAAAGGTTATCCTCTCCGATCGGGGGTCACAATTTTCCTCCAATTTCTGGAAGACATGGTGTAAAACACTCCAAGTGACATCTACACTATCTACTAGTCACCATCCTCAAACAGATGGTCAAACAGAAAGACTAAATCAGACTTTAAAACAATACCTACGTGCCTACGCTGAAAAGGCACTTTATTCTTGGACATCTATGCTCTGGTTAGCTGAGTTAGCTTACAATAACTCATTCCACACTTCCATTGGCGTTACACCCTTTTTTGGTTTATTTGGTTATCATCCTGACACCTTGCCCATCACAATTCCTCAAGAAAGTTCTCTTACTCCAGCTGTGTCAGAAACCATTCAGCATTTACATCAAACCCAGAAGCTGATTCAACAGTATCTAGAAAAAGCCAAACAAAAATATAAAAGACATTATGATAAGAAACATTGTGAGGGACCGCAATATCAACCAGGTGACAAAGTGTGGCTTTCCACAAAACATATGGCGGGTCATTCCAACCCTGGCGGTCGGTGTTAAAGCGGTGGCTAAGCCGCCAACAGGCTGGCGGTTAAAAAAATGGAATTCTGACCCTGGCGGAAACCGCCAACAGAGACCGCCACTTTAACACTCCGACCGCCACGGCGGGACAAACAAACAGCGCGGCGGTCACCGCCAACAGACAGGCGGGCGACAATGTACCGCCCACCCTATCACAACCCACCAATCCGCCACCTTTTCCGATAAAAACACGGCGGAAACAGACATTTCAAACGGAAAACGCTCACCTCCATACACCCCACGAGGAATCTGGACAGCATGGAACCCGAATTACACATCCTACCAGTTATTGTATTCCTGCTCCTCTACCAGGAGCACGAACGCCGGCGCAGAAGACAACGGTGAGTACTGCACCTACGACACAGGGGAGGGGGGAGGAGAAAATATTACGGGGACACACATACGCGACACACCCACCCACCCCCACCCACTACAACACACACATCAATGCATAGCAATACATCACTGTTACAACCCCCAAACCCCCCGAAAGAATGCAAAGACAAAAGGAAATTATCATAAACAGTCGAAAATATTGTATTATTGCCTTATAAAAATATCACACATTTAAAACTAATATATACATAAATATTAAAAGTCTGATAATTCTAGCTGTCATTGTCCGTGGACCACTGGGCCCAAATCACATGGGAAAGGCCCACACAAGATACCTGACACCAACGGAGAGAACACTGCAGGGGCATCAGATAGAAAAACTACAGGCACCTCAGGGGGAAAGGAAGGGGGGGCACCTCAGCCACATGAGTACACAACGCCAGATCCATGAGGGGCCTCCATGGCCACTGTCCCATCCTGGGGAGTGCAAAGCCACAGTCTCTCAAGTCTCTACAGTGGGTGGGTTGCCCACTGTTCCATCCTGGGGAGTGCAAAGCCACAGTCTCTCAAGTCTCTACAGTGGGTGGGTTGCCCACTGTCCCATCCTGGGGAGTGCAAAGCCACAGTCTCTCAAGTCTCTACAGTGGGTGAGTTGCCCACTGTTACATCCTGGGGAGTGCAAAGCCACAGTCTCTCAAGTGGATGACAGTGTCCACTGGTTCTGGAGGGGGACTGGTGCCCAGAGTGCTTCGTGCAGCTCTGCCCGACACAGATGCGGCACTGCCCCTTCCGCCAATGGGCCAGCGGTGCTTGAGACGGCGGGGCCCTGTTCAGCGGTGCTTGAGACGACGGTGCCCTGTTCAGCGGTGCTTGTTTGAAAGGGCCCTGTTCAGCGGTGCTTGAGACGGCGGTGCCCTGTTCAACGGTGCTTGAGACGGCGGTGCCCTGTTCAGCGGTGCTTGAGACGGCGGTGCCCAGTTCAGAGGTGCTTGATTGAAAGGGCCCAGTTCAGCGGTGCTTGAGACGGCGGTGCCCTGTTCAGCGGTGCTTGAGACGGCGGTGCCCAGTTCAGCGGTGCTTGATTGAAAGGGCCCAGTTCAGCGGTGCTTGAGACGGCGGTGCCCTGTTCAGCGGTACTCGAGATGGCGGTGCCCTGTTCAGCGGTGCTTGAGACGGCGGTGCCCAGTTCAGCGGTGCTTGATTGAAAGGGCCCAGTTCAGCGGTGCTTGAGACGGCGGTGCCCTGTTCAGCGGTGCTTGAGACGGCGGTGCCCTGTTCAGCGGTGCTTGAGACGACGGTGCCCAGTTCAGTGGTGCTTGATTGAAAGGGCCCAGTTCAGCGGTGCTTGAGACGGCGGTGCCCTGTTCAGCGGTGCTTGAGACGGCGGTGCCCAGTTCAGCGGTGCTTGATTGAAAGGGCCCTGTTCAGCGGTGCTTGAGATGGCGGTGCCCAGTTCAGCGGTGCTTGATTGAAAGGGCCCAGTTCAGCGGTGCTTGAGGCGGCGGTGCCCTGTTCAGCGGTGCTTGAGACGGCGGTGCCCTGTTCAGCAGTGCTTGTTTGAAAGGGCCCAGTTCAGCGGTGCTTGTTTGAAAGGGCCCAGTTCAGCGGTTCCGGCCCAGGCATGGGTGTCACTCGCCACCTGACATGTGGCTGGCGGGGCCTTCCTGCCCATCTGTCCGTTGGCTTGCGGGGCCCTCCTGGGCTGCCGTACCGGGCCTTTGGGTGTCCTCCTGCACACCTGGGAGGGGGCTTGTGGGGCACTCCTGGGCAGCTGGCCTGCTGCCGGACTTGTCGGGCGTGCTGCCCTTCCCACCCTTCCCTGGTCGTCTGTGGCCCTTTGACACCTTTGGCACCCCACTTCCAGACGGAGCCAGGGTAGGGATTTTGTTCCCTGGTGTCCGTGGCCTCTCGTGCCGGGCACTGCTAATTTTTGGGTGCTTTTCCAGGGGTGGGCTGGCCGTGCCTTGGCTCCTAGCCGAAGTAGTTGCCCTTCAGGGTGTGGGACTCCACAGTCCTTGGACAACAGTCCTGATAGGTCCTGGTTTGGTGGTGGCTGAGGTGCTGATTGCAGTCTTATGAGATGGACGGGGTGGGGGAGTTGTAGGAAAGAGGTCAAGTTTGGAAAAAAATCAATTTGGAAAGAGAGGGACGGGTAGGTGTAGTGGGTATGGGAGTGGAGGAAGAGGATGTGGTTGTAGGAGTGTGAAGTCTGGTGTCTTTGGGTGCAGGTGCTTGGGCTGGAGGCTGTCGTGAGGTGGATGGCTGTTGGGTGGGTGGCTGCTTGCGTTTGTGTGGTTTGGAAGAGGGGGTGACAGACACACTGGAAGAGGACATAGGGGACGTATAAATGGTAGTGGGGGTGGTGACTGCACGTGTGCGGAGTGTTCTGGTGGGTGTGCTGGTGATGGACGTAGTGGCTGAAGATGTTGTGCATGCAAGTGTGAGTGGAGACGTCACAGGGAGGGAGGAGGGAGACGAGGAGGAGGGGGACACAGTGGAGGCAGTGGCTGTTAGTATGTCTGCATGTGGATGTTGCTTGTGTGAATGTTTGTGTGATGTGTGGTGCTTATGTCTGGATGAGCTTCCCTTGGGTGTTGAGGTGTGTGCAGGCTGGTCTGATGGTGTGTCTGGGATAGGCAGAGGTACTGGGGATTGGGTCTGGGTGGAGGAAGTTGGAGGGGGGAGGCTAGAGACAGGGACAATTGCTGCCGTCAGTGCTGAGGCCAGAGCGTTGAACGATCGCTGATGGGCAGCCTGACCCGAATGAATGCCCCCCAGGTTTGCATTACTCCGGTGCACCTCCCTTTCTACACCCTGGATGGCATTCAAAAGGGTAGACTGCCCAACAATGATGGTCCTCAGGAGGTCAATGACCTCCTCACTGAGGGCAGCAGGGGTGACTGGGGCAGGGCCTGAGGTGCCTGGGGCGAAGGAGATGCCCACCTTCCTGGGTGAGCGGGCACGGGGCGAAGGCTGAGGGGCTGCTGGGAGGGCGGTGCTGGTGCGCTAGGTGGCGGCTGTACCTGTTGTTGCGGGGGGCACGGATGTTGCCGCCACCACAAGGGAGCTCCCTTCAGAGGACGAGTCGCTGCCACTGACATCAGCACGAGTCCCCGCTGTGGAGCTCCCCTCGCCATCCATCTCACTGGTGAAATCCGAGTCAGTTGCATGGCCTGCCATGGCCATGTGAGATGCAGCTCCCTCGTGCTCCGATGCCACTTCTCCTCCACCTGATGATGCTGATGCACACATGAACAGGAAGACCACAAAAAAAGGGGGGGGGAGAAATAAAGACATGTTGAGTGCATGGATTACCGCTACCGTTGGCGGACAAGACAGACACAGAAGCCCCCTGCACTACGCCGCGCACTTGGGGTCCACTACGCAATCCGTGGGACATGGCCTACAAGCCTATCGACGACAACTGCACACATAGATGACACAGGGCCATGGATACCTGAACTTGGCACCCTACAGAAGTGGGGTGCGGGGGCACAGGGCCATGCCTTACGGAGGGGCCTAGCCTACAGAAATCGCCCTGGCCTAGGGAGACCCACAGCCCTCCTCCCCCACCCAGACACCTCCACTGCGCGCAAAGTCACCAGAATGAGAGTGTACTCACCCCCTTGTGTCTGCTGTGATGTCCTCACGCGCCCATCCAAATCGGGGTAGGCCACCGCCAGGATCCGGGACATCAGGGGGGTCAATTGACGACTGGCACCCCACCTACGTTGGGAGGCCATCCCCAGCAGAGCCTCCGCCGTCTTCCTGCTCCCGCGGCGGATGTCCTCCCACCTCTTCCGGCAGTGGCTGCCCCGTCTGTTGTGGACCCCCAGGGTCCGGACGTCCTTGGCGATGGCACGCCAAATCGCGATTTTCTGGTGGGCGCTGACCTATGTGACATGTACAGGGAGAGAAAAATTGTCATCACCTTCTGCATGCTCGATGTGAGTGGCCCCCCATCCCCACCCTTGCCATGTGGCACATGCTCTCATCTGTCGTCTGATGCATGACTCAATCGCTCCCCTCCCCACCATCTTTCATCCACCCGACTCAACCCAGGCATTGCCCACAAAGCATGCTCCCAGTGTACTTACCTGTTGGTCTGGAGGACCGTAGAGTAGCGCATACTGGGGAGGACCCCATCCACGAGTTTCTCCAATTCTTCAGAAGTGAAGGCAGGGGCCCTTTCCCCAGTCGCAGCAGCTATTGTCTCTTCCAGACCGAGGTCACAGCAGCACTTGCAGTGTAGGTCCTCTCCTGTGAAAGATCAGGTATCGAGTGATTAAGCTGATAGAAAATGGCGGTCACGCCCGCGGCGGTGCGTACCGCGGCGGTGCGTACCGCAACCGCCGGCGCACATCGTCATTGGCTCCTGAAACCCATAGGTTTCAATGTAAACCAATGCGGCTTTGCCACGCCAGCGCATTGACCTCACATCCCATTGTCACACTTCACAGGTCAGGCAGCCGCCATTTCAAGGGCCCACATGGCTTAATTTCTACTGCGTCACACATACCTAGGCCTTTCCTCAACATTCATACACACCATTCAATGCATAGTGAATCGTGTTGTGTGCAAGCTGTGGGAACGTACCTGGGGGTTGATTGACTCTGTGCTCGCTGTTGTCCTTCCTAGGCACCGTCCGCTGGGCAATGCGAGGAGATGGAGGAATCTTCCCGTGTACAGACCGCTGGTGGACCTGTCGACAATGGAGGAACGACATGTCATTCTGACATACTGGCTTGACCGAGCCACTATACATGAACTGTGTGCCCAGCTGGAGGCAGACCTGATGTCACCCATCCGCCAACCCACAGGGATCCCCCCTCTAGTGCAGGTGCTATCAGTACTCCATTTCTTAGCAAGTGGGTCATTTCAAACAACAGTGGCCATATCATCAGGGATGTCTCAACCTATGTTTTCCAAGGTGTTGTCCAGAGTGTTGTCTGCCCTGCTCAAACACATGCAGAGCTACATCGTTTTCCCTGAGGTGGGGGATTTGCCTACAGTGAAGGGTGACTTCTATGCCCTTGGACATATCCCCAACATCATAGGTGCCATTGATGGGACCCATGTGGCTTTGGTACCCTCCAGGAGAAAGTGAACAGGTGTACAGGAACAGGAAAAGTTATCATTCAATGAATGTACAGATGGTCTGTTTGGCAGACCAGTACATCTCACATGTTAATGCCAAGTTCCCTGGCTCTGTGCATGACGCCTACATCCTGCGGAATAGCAGCATCCCGTATGTGAGGGGTCAACTCCAGAGGCACCGGGTGTGGCTATTAGGGGACTCTGGTTACCCCAACCTGTCATGGCTATTGACCCCAGTGAGGAATCCCAGGACCAGGGCAGAGGAACGCTACAATGAGGCCCATGGGCGGACTAGGAGGGTGATCGAACGCACCTTTGGCCTCCTGAAGGCTAGGTTCAGGTGCCTCCATATGACAGGTGGATCCCTAATGTACTCACCAAAGAAGGTGTGCCAGATCATCGTGGCCTGCCGTATGCTTCACAACCTGGCTTTGCGCCTCCAGGTGCCTTTTCTGCAGGAGGATGGTCCAGATGGTGGTGTTGTAGCAGCTGTGGAGCCTGTGGAGAGTGAAGAAGAGGAAGCCGAAGAGGACGACATAGACAACAGGAACACAGTAATAGAGCAATACTTACAGTGACACACAGGTAAGAGTAGACACCGGCATATTACATTTACTTAAAGACTCCTACCTCTCTACTGTCTGACTTTTTCCCCCAGTGTATGGTAACTGTGTTGTGACTTTCCCTTCCGTTTTCAGAGCTGTTGGCCCCACTGCGTGACATATGCTTAGTTTCCCCATGGACTACAGCTGTGTGACAGCGGTTTGTTGGCATCACAATGTGAAGAAAATTTTTGCCACTGTCATGTCTAATACATTTGTTAAAATCACAGACAGACTCCAGATTGTTTATGTGCAATAAGTGTGTTTATTCAAGTGCTCTAATTTGGATGGGTGGTTGCAAATCGGTGAGGGGTGATGGTGGAGGATTGTCCATGGCAGAGTCCAGACTATCAGGTTCACAGGTGCATTGTCCAAATGCCTGTGGGAAGTGGAGCAGGGGCAGTTTAAGGTTGGACAGGGTGACAATGTGGGACAGTGGGATGACAATCAGGGCGGTATCCTTTGCTGGCGGGGGTCTTGACATGTTACTCTGTCTTCTTCCTGGATCTCAGGGCCCGCTTGAAGGGTGGTTCTCCTTCTGCAGGGGGTAGGTTTCTGGTGGCCTGTTGGTCTTCTGTCGGGGCCTCCTGTCCACTAGCACCGGCGGAGGTGGTAGCCAGTTCTTGGTCCATGCTAGTGACAGGGGCCCTTTGAGGTGCCACAGTGTTCCGCAATGTGGTGATTAACTCATTCAGGGCCACTACGATGGTACCCATTGCGGAACTGATGTTTCTGAGTTCCTCCCTGAACCCCATATACTGTTGCTCCTGCAGAAGTTGGATTTCCTGAAACTTGGCCAGGACCGTCGCCATCGTCTCCTGGGAGTGGTGGTATGCTCCCATGATGGAGGAGAGGGCCTCGTGGAGAGTGGGTTCCCTTGGCCTGTCCCCCCCCTGTCGCACAGCAGCCCTCCCAGTTCCCCTGATTCCCTGGGCCTCAGTCCCCTGGACCGTGTGCCCACTACCACTACCCCCAGGTCCCTGTTGTTGTTGGGGTGGTGGGTTAACCTGGGTGCCCTGTAGTGGTGGACACACCGCTGATTGACGTGTCCTGGGGACAGAGGTATGGGCCCGCTGGGTGGGTGCTGTGCTGGTGTTCCCAGAGGGGGGAAGGTCTGCTGTGGCCTGTGACTGTCTGAGGGGAACCGACTGTCCCGAGGTCCCCGATGGACCGGGCTGGTCATCAAGATCCAGGGAGACAGAGCTACTGTCATCACTGTGGGCCTCTTCTGGGGGTGGAGTGGACATTTGTGGACCCTCCTGCGTGGTGACCTGGCGTTCGGGTCCTGCAGTGGTATAAAAGTATGGTTATTGCTTCTGTGTGTGCCAATGGCATGCAATGGGTGGGTGCCCGTGTACCCCAGTGCTGGCATTCCTTTGTGGGGGCTGTTGTGACGGTGTTTTGGGGGGGTGATGGGTATGTGCATTGGGCATGCTTTGGTGATGGGTGTCCATGCTTTGGGGCCGCATGCAGGGCTAAGTTTTGGGATGGGTGGGTTGTGATGGTGAGACATTTGCAAGGGGTAGTTGTGAAGGGGGTGAGGGTGGGGGTCTGAGTTGGCATGCAGGTGGGGTGGGGGGATGAAGTAGTGAAGATGAGACTTACCAGAGTCCATTCCTCCAGATACTCCAGCGAGACCCTCAGGATGCAGGATGTTCAAGACTTGCTCCTCCCATGTTGTAAATTCGGGGGGAGGAGGTGGGGGTCCGCCGCCAGTCCGCTGTACCGCGATGTTGTGCCTTGATACCATGGAACGCACCTTCCCCCGTAGGTCATTCCACCTCTTCCTGATGTCATCCCGATTTCTTGGGTGCTGTCCCACAGCGTTGACCCTGTCCACTATTCTGCTCCATAGCTCCATCTTCCTGGCAATGGTGGTGTGCTGCACCTGTGTCCTGAACAGCTGGGGCTCTACTCGTACGATTTCCTCCACCATGACCCTGAGTTCATCATCTGAGAACCTGGGGTGTCTTTGAGGTGCCATGGGGTGGTGTGGATGATGTGTGGGGTGGAGTGTGTAGTGATAGGTGGGGTGCTATTTTGTGGTGTGTTGTGTGAGGTGCGTGGAAGTTCTGTGGGTATTGGTATTGTGTGCCTGTGGATGCTTGGTAGTTGACTGTGGTGTCTCTCTCTGGTCTTTGTTCGGAATTTTTGGCCGTAGGGGTTTGTGGGTGATGTGGGTGTGTGTTTTATATTGTATTGGGTGTGTGGGAGTGGTGTGTGTATGTGCCTCAGGTGTGTGTATTTCGAATTGTCCAATGTGGTAGTGTTTTGTAGGAGTATGTGTATTTCGACCGCGGCGGTGTGTACCGCCAATAGAATACCGCGGTTGAAAGACCGCCGCGTGGATTCGTGGGTCGTAATGGCATGGGCGTATTTCTGTTGGCGTGACGGTGGAGGTTTGGTCATCGCCAGTTTATCACTGACCTTTGGTGTGGCAGACTTTTGTGGATGGCGGTATTTTGGCGGTTTGCCTAGTGTGGGTCAGAATGACCGTGGCGGTTTACCGCGACCGCGGCGGTGTTATGGCGGTCTTCTGTCTGGCGGTAAGCGCCTTTTACCACTGAGGTTGGAATGACCACCATAGACTTCAAGAAGAAGCACATGTTTAACCCCAAATTCATAGGTCCTTATACTGTCCTTCAGCAAATCAATCCAGTGACTTATAAACTACAATTGCCCGGATCCTTACGGATTCATCCAGTGTTCCACACTTCCCTCTTGAAAAAGGCAGTCCAAAAGGTCCATCCTCATCCAGCTCCTGTTTTAGTACAAGGGGAAGAAGAAAATGAAGCCAAGAAAGTGTTGTATTCTAAACTGAGATGACGTAATCTTTGGTATTTAATCTTATGGAAAGGTTATGGTCCTGAAAGTAACTCATGGGTTTCCGCATCTGATGTTCATGCTCCAGTACTTGTGAGACACTTTCATCGTCTTAATCCAAGCAAACCAGGCCCTAGAGCGTGTCTGGGAGAGGGGAGTACTGTCAACACCAGAACAGTACGCGCTCTATTGGCGTCAAAAAATGCAAAAAAACATCACTTTAAAAATAACATGATTCATGCATTGTGCTGATATGTTGTATTTTACCCTTTTGCATTGCAGAGTTCAATCCTAAACACTTATTCTTAATATGTTTACAAATATTGTTTCTTTGCAAGGTATTGCTACAGGTTTTCAGAGTGGGTTAGGGTGTGGCCTCTTTCCAGGGCCTTCCAGAGACTTTCCCTGCAACATGCCTGGGCGTGGTTCTGGGCTGGGCCAAGACTCTATATAAGGAGAGTGAGCCCAACTCACAGTGCTCACTATCCAGAGGTTCCAGTGCAGAAGAGCAGCTATTTCCAGAACTTCAGTTCCAGTGGCCTTTTTGATCTCCCAGTTCTGCTTTGAAATCTTCATTGGTGCATCTTGTTCCTGGGTGGTAAGACGGTAGTTGGGTTTATTCCCAATACCATTTATTTTATCTAGAATTATCTCATTCTAAGATCTGATCGTTTATTTATGTTAACAATTTGTTTTAAGGTCATAGTCATAAAAAGTGCACTCAAGTATTTTTGTTAAAGTGTGTACATGGATGTTTATGAATCGGCAAGAAGCGCAATTTGTTTATAGTTTTGAAACTCATGTTACATTGCGCGCCAGTGTTTATTGACATACACGTGGATATTTATGAATCAGCAGGAGGCCCGATTTGATTGAAAAGCTTTGAAATCTTGAGTTGCATTGCGCGCTGGCATTTATTGACACATACATGATTGATCACGAATCGGCAAGAGGCGCGGTTCGTTTATGAAGCTTAAAAAGCTTGTGGAACATTGTGTGTTACTATTTATTGACATTTAAAAGAAGGTTTTGAAGTGGCACGATGTATAATTCAATTTAAGATAATTTCAAAACCTGTCGCTATTTATTGTGCAACCATTTCTTGACTTTGCATGGTGGCATTGGAGTCAGCAGGACATGCAATTTTTTACTAGAATTTATTTATGTTGTGAACTGCATATTACCATTCCAGGATAATTGCTTGGTACAATTCGAGTTGATAAGTATGGAAATATTTCTTGAACTATTGAACCCATTGAAAAATATTTCTTCTCTAGTGTTTTAAGAGTGTAATCTGTGTTGAAAACATTTCAAGGAAAATATATATAGGATCAGAAGTTATAGATGCAATATTATATGCTCCTATTATGCATATTCTTGTTATTCTAATTCATGCTTGAATAAGAAAAGTTTTATTTCAATTAATCTTGATTCCATTACAGGTATCTGATCATCACAAAATCTGTTCATTTTTTAAAACTGCAATTCAAGATTGCTCATATTTTCAGAAAGACTATGGCCCTCATTCCGACTTTGACCGGCGGCGGTCGCCGCCGGCCTGTCGGGGGCCGCCAGAATACCGCTGCGCGGTCAAAAGACCGCCGCGGTAATTCTGACTTTCCCGCTGGGCTGGCGGGCGGCCGCCTTCAGGCCGCCCGCCAGCCCAGCGGGAAAGATGCTTCCACGATGAAGCCGGCTCGGAATCGAGCCGGCGGAGTGGAAGCTGTGCGACGGGTGCAGTGGCACCCGTCGCGTATTTCACTGTCTGCCAAGCAGACAGTGAAATACTTGTAGGGGCCCTCTTACGGGGGCCCCTGCAATGCCCATGCCAGTGGCATGGGCACTGCAGGGGCCCCCAGGGGCCCCGCGACCCCCCCTACCGCCATCCGGTTCCCGGCGGTCGGACCGCCGGGATCTGGATGGCAGTAGGGGGGGTCGGAATCCCCTCGGCGGCGCAGCAAGCTGCGCCGCCTTGGAGGATTCAATGGGGCGGCGGTACACTGGCGGGAGACCGCCAGTGTTGCCGGTCCGACCGCGGCTTTACCGCCGCGGTCGGAATCCCCATTGGAGCACCGCCGGCCTGTCGGCGGTGCTCCCGCGGTCCTCCGCCCTGGCGGTCTTTGACCGCCAGGGTCAGAATGACCGCCTATGTTTATTAATATTTACTTCAGGTTATATTGTGTGTTCTAACCTTTTTTCCCATTAAAGGTCTCCTTCCCAGCAGTACCCTTCCTAATCCCCTCTTCCCCTCTTGAACTCTCACAGTCTCTGTGAATTGTCTATCAGAGTCTTGGAGTTGTTCATTAGAGGACGTGTTGGGAACGTGGGCAAACCCCGAGGATCTGGTGACTCTGACACCCTCCTCCTCCACCTCCCTCCCAGTTCTGTCTACACTCACACCTGCATACACTACATCCTCATCCACTACCTGCATTACCACCACACCTAGCAGAACACACACCTCACTGGCAGACATCTCCACAACAGCCATGCACACATCCCCTGTGTCCTCTTCCACTGTGTCATTGCCCCCTCCTAAAGTACACAAACGCGAGCACTCAGACACCCAATAGCCATCCACCTCACAACAGCATCCAGCCCATGCACCTGCACCTAAAATCAGCAGACAGAAACCTCCTACAACCACTCCCTCTTCCTCCACTCCCAAACCTTCTCCCTCTTCCCGCCCCAATGTCCCAGAAAAGCTTTTCCTATCCACCATTGACCTCTTCCCTACCCCTTCCCCCGTCCTGCACATCTGGCCAGTGTGACAAAAACCCAGCCAAGCACCTCAGCCACCCAGTCCACGGGCCCAGTAGTCACAACACCCACTTGTGGTGGGAAAGGATCCAAGGCACATGTCCTGATGGTTAAGGAGCCAGCCCCAGGCAGCCTCAAGGGTAAGGAGCCTGCCCCAGCTGCTGCCAGGAAGAGCAGGGAGCCTGTCCCTGCTGCTGCCAGGAAGAGCAGGGAGCCTGCCCCAGCTGCTGTCAGGAAGAGCAGGAGCCTGCCCCAGCTGCTGCCAGGAAGAGGAAGGAGCCTGCCCCAGCTGCTGCCAGGAAGATCAAGGAGCCTGCCCTAACTGCTGTCAGGAAGACCAAGGAATCAGCACCAGCAGACAGGAAGGGCAAGGGGCCTGGGGCAGGAACGTTCATGGAGCCCCCACCACCAACCATGGTTGTGCAGCCACCCGAGGCTGCAGGGGATGGGCTGGAGCCTCCCCCCACCAGCAGCATCACCACCACCAGTGGGCAGCCACCCGAGGCTGCAGGGGATGGGCTGGAGCATCCCCCACCAGCAGCAGCAGCACCATCGCCACCAGTGGGTGGCCATCACCGCCGGAAAACGGTATGTAGTCCTGCTTCCATGGGCTGCTGTGTGGCCTGCCCCCTGCATATCCTGTGGGTATGACACCCACCTGAGAGATTGTGACCTTGCACTCCCCAGGATCAGGAGCACAGGGCACAATGCCCTCTCCAGAGCCAGTGGGTAAAACTCACACCAACCCCAGCCTCCCCAGGATCAAGATCACAGGGCACGATGCCCCCTCCTGAACTAGTGGGTAAGACACCCACAAATCCCAGCCTCCCCAGGATCAAGAGCACTGGGCACAGTGACCCCTCCAGAACTAGTGGGTAAGACACCCACCAATCCCAGCCTCCCCAGATCAAGAGCACAGGGCATGTTGCCCCCTCCAGAGCATGTGGGCAAGTCACCCACTTGAGAGACTGTGGCCTTGCACTCCCCAGGATCAAGCACAGGGCATGTTGCCCCCTCCAGAACAAGAGCATGTGGGCAAGTCACCCACTTGAGAGACTGTGGCCTTGCACTCCCCAGGATCAAGCACAGGGCATGTTACTCCCTCCAGACCCAGTGGTGTTGTTCCATCTCCCGACTGAGGTGCCCCTCCACCCCCATCCCCCTGAGGTGCCTGCCTATTTACCAACTGATGCCCCTGCAGTATTCTCTCCGTGTTGATGCAGGTGACAAGTGGGGTCTTGGACTTTGCCCTGTGGCCATGTGGCCCACGCGAACTGAGGACTGGGCAGTGTCCCTTGAACTGTACAATTGTTAATATCTGTAAAATTGGCTAAGTTATTTTTATACTGTGTTGATCCTATTACATTCACTTTAGTAAATTCCTTTTGTCCTTGCATTATTCAGCTGATTTACAGGGAATAACTTGTGCATCTGGTTGTGTGTATGGTGTTGGGGTGTGTGTGTGCATTGTGCGTGTATGTGTGCCACTCTCTTTGTGCTCCCCCTCCCTTGTGTGCTAGGCATCTGTACTCACTGTCGTTGTCTTCGCCGTCGTTGGTGTTCGTGGTGGACCAGCACGTAGAAGAGCATGGGGAAGACATGCAGCTCGGGTTCCAAGGCGGTGTGGTTGTTCCCTGTGTCTCTAATGGTGAGTCCTTTCACTTCTGAGGTCTGTTTCTGCCAGGCTTTTGATGTCGTTGGTACCGCCCCAGAAAAGGTGGTGGTTTCTAGGGTCTTAATATGGTGGGCGGAGCATTGACTTCCACCTGGCTGTAGGTGGCTACCGCCATGGTGCCTGTTGTTTCCAACCTGGCGGTCGGTGTGGTAAAGTGGCTGTCTATCTGAGATCTATCCGCCATGGTCATAATTTGGTGATAATTACTGCCAGCCTGTTGGTGGTATTACCGCCACTTTTGCACCAACCGCCAGGATTGTAATGAGGGCCTATGTCCTGGGAGTGGGCACCCCAGGGCATAGCTGGAGCCGGCCCTGGGTGATGGAGGTCAACAGGGCCATTACTGGCTCCGGGAGGGGGGGCAGCACGGCCCCCTCCCCTTTTTTTGGCACAGCCAGATCCTAGGGGGTGACAGTCCCAGGGCTGAAAGTAGGCCAGGGAGGGCAGCCGGGTACGCTGCCTCCCAAATATGTATTCATAAATTCCTCAGGGACCTGGCCCACACATGGGGTCTACTAAAAAAGCAGTGCGGAAAAACACACTTCTTTTTTTGTAATTTTCCAATGGATCCTCCTGCAAATTTTCAGCAAAATTTTTTAAAAAATTGTTTGGCCCCACTACCAGGCCTAGGGAGTCAGGGTATTCATTCCCTGCCCCCTTCTGTTGTTTTTTCTTTTCTTTTTTGGGGGGTGGGGGGACTCAGCTGAGATCACTGGGATCCGTGAACCCTTCACATCCCTAGATTTACACAAATCTTTTGATTTGAATAACTCCAAAACTACTGAACAGATTTACATCAAATCACAAAAAGAGATATTTCCGGACCAAGATCTAGCTTTCCGCCAACTGTGGTGTGATTCCGCTCAGCATTTCGGGCTGTAGTCATGTCGAAAGTCCCTATTGGAAATTGCATGCCAAAAACACATTTTGGACCCACCCATTTTCTCGGCCCCACTTGAATCACCCCAAAACTTTCAAGGCAGCAGCTGAGGTAAGCAGCAAACTACTTTTGAAAATATCATGAAGATTTTTCAAACAGCGCCTCATTACAAGTTTGGTGGCCCATGAACCTCCATGGCGGCATTGGTGGTCCGACCGCTGTTGGGTCGGCAGTCCTACCTCCACATTTTAAGTCATGCAGGCCTATGGATCAAAGACTGATGCGGTCCCGCCGGCACCGCCAAGCAGCACAGTCCACCGCAGTCACAAGGCAGCACAAACAGGCAGGCAGGGACAAAGAAGGACACAATCACAGTTTCAATATGGCCCCTTTGGGCAGGTCACTTACACTACACAAAAACACACATCTGCTTATCTCAGGTACAGGGACAGTGAAGAGTACACACCATTGACTCACACCAACAACACATCAACATCTACAAATACTACTAACACACTCACATTCCTCACATGCCATGGAATGTCGTCACATTCAACACACATATGTATGAATGTTGCATGGAACACAAACACCATTCCAAATAAACAGCCCTGCAATAGGCATACACATCACCCACATTGCAACACAATGGAAGGACAATGGGAAACACAATAGACAGACAAATATTCCAAGCTCACTATGCAAACAATACCTGCACAATAGGGATGGGGGCATCAGGAACACTCAGGGAAGGAGGCTGCCCTGGGACACATATCACTTTGCACATGCCCTTTAACCCCTTTGCTACCATGCCTTTTCCCCTTCAGGTGCCAGTCGGGCCTTTTTGGTGAATTTTAGCAGTTTGCGCTTAGGCCCTCATAACTTTTCGTTCACATAAGCTACCCACGCCAAATTTGCATCCTTTTTTCCCAACATCCTCAGGAATCTAGAGTTATCCAGAGTTTGTGGGTTCTCCAGGAGGACACCAAGAAATTAGCCAAAATACAGCAAAAATGTATTAAAAAAAAGAAATGGGAAAAAAGGTCTGCAGAAGAAGGCTTGTGGTTTTTCCCCTGAAAATGTCATCAACAAAACTTTTGCAGTGGTAAAATCATCATCTTTCCAGCTTTCAGTAACAGACAGGCTTGAATCAGAAAATCACATTTTTAAACACAATTTTGGCATTTTACTGCACATACACCATTTTTACTATTTTTTGTGCTTTTATTCTCCTTCCAGTTAGTGACAGAAATGGGTGTGAAACCAATGCTGGATCCCAGACACCTAACAAGTGCTGAAAAGTAGACAAAATTCTGAATTCAGCAAGGGGTCATTTGTGTAGATGCTACAAGGTTTTCCTACAGAACATAGCAGCTGAAATAAAAAATAAAAAATTGAAATTGAGGTGAAAAAACAGCCATTTCTCTCCACGTTTTACTCTGTAACTTTTTCCTGCAATGTCAGATCTTCAAAAGCAATATACAGTTACCTCTGCTGGACTCATCTGGTTGCGAGGCTATATAGGGCTTGTAGGTTCATCAAGACTCCTAGGTACCTGGAGCCAATAAAGGAGCTGCACCTTGCAATGGGTTTTCATTGTATACCGGGTATACAGCAATTCATTTGGTGAAATATAAAGAGTGAAAAATAGGTATCAAGGAAACCTTTGTATTTCCAAAATGGGCACAAAATAAGGTATTGAGAAGCAGTGGTTATTTTCACATCTCTGAATTCCGTGGGTTGCCATACTAGCATGTGAATTAAAGGGCATTTCTCAAATAGTCGTCTTTTTTACACACTGTCTTACATTTATAAGGAAAAAATGTAGTGAAAAACAAGGGGCAATAACACTTGTTCTTCTATTCTGTGTTCCCCCCAAGTCTCCCAATAAAAAATGGTACATCACTTGTGTGGGTAGGCCTAATGCTGGCGACAGGAAACGCAACATAGACACATCACATTTTCACATTGAAATCTGACGTGTTTTTTGGAAAGTGCCTATCTGTGGATTTTGGCCTTTAGTTCAGTTGGCACCTAGGGAAACTTAGCAAACCTATAAATGTTTTAAAATTAGACACCTAGGGAAATTCAAAATGAGGTGACTTGTGGGGCTCGCACCAGGTTCTGTTCCCCAGAATCCTTTGCAAACTTCAATATTTGTCAAAAAACACTTTTTCCTCATATTCCGGTGACAGAAAGTTCTGGAATCTGAGAGGAGTCACAAATTTCCTTCCACCCAGCATTCCCCCAAGTCTCCTGATAAAAATGGTACCTCATTTGTGTGAGTAGGCCTTGTGCCCGCAACAGAAATGCCCCAAAACACAACATGGACACATCACATTTTCCCAAAAAAAACAGACCTGTTTTTTTGCAAAGTGCTAGCTTTGGATTTTGGCCTCTAGCTCAGCCTGCACCTAGGGAAACCTACCACACCTGTGCATTTCTAAAACTTAGACACCTAGGGGAATCCAAGATGGGGTGCCCTGTGGGGCTCTCAACAGGTTCTGTTACCCAGAATCCTTTGCAAACCTCAAAATGTGGCCAAAAAAAAAACTTTTTCCTCACAGTTTGGTGACAGAAAGTTCTGGAGTCTGAGAGGAGCCACAAATTTCCTTCCCTCAGCATCGCCCAGAGTCTCCCTTTAAAAACAGTACCTCACTTTTGTCAGGAAACGCCCCAAAACACAACATGGACACATCACATTTTCCCAAATAAAACAGACTTGTTTTTTTCAAAGTGCCTAGCTGTGGATTTTGGCCTCTAGCTCAGCCAACATATAGGGAAACCTACCAAAGCTGTGCAGTTTTTGAAACTAGACACTTAGGGTAACTTGTGGTGTTCTCACCAGGTTCTGTTACCCAGAATCCTGAGCAAACCTCAATATTTGGCAAAAAAACACCTTTTCCTCACATTTCGGAGCTGCAAAGTTCTGTAATCTGAGGGAAGCCATGAACTTCCATCTACCCAGCAACCCCCCAGGTTTTTGGCCCTGAGCTCAGCAGCCATCTAGGGAAACCTACCAAACACAAACATTTCTGAAAACTAGACACCCGAGGGAGTCCAGGGAGGTGTGACTTGCGTCGATCCCCCAGTGTTTTCTTACCCAGAATCCTCAGGAAACATCAAAGTTAGCTAAAAAATCAAAATCTTTCCACATTTCTGTGTGGGATCACCACACCAGCACAAATTTCCTATCACCCAACGTTCCCTCAGTCTCCCGGGAAAAATTATACCTCACTTGTGTGGGTGGGCCAAGTGACTGTGACAGGGAAGAGCCAAAAACATGTCGAAAATGAGGGAGAACTAAAGTGGAACTAAAAGGGCAGTTTGGAAAAACAGTTTTTAGGCTGACAAGTGGGGCAAAAATTTTATCGGTATAGATGCGACAATGCTGGGTGGTAGGTATTTTGTGAATTCTTGCAGATTCTGGAAGGTTCCATCACAAAAATGTAGGAAAAAATTTGTGATTTCTAATAAAGTTGGAGGTTTGCAGGGCATTGTGGTAAAGAAAATGGTGTGAGGTGCATGTGAAGCACACCACCCTTGACTCACCCAGATGTTTAGTTTTCAGATGTGTATAGGTCTCATAGGTTTTTCTACATGGCAGCATCCGACAGTCCAAAAAGTTCAGCCCTCAACATTCCAAGTGGAATGATTTTAAGAGTTAGACAAGCTCTTATGGTCCAAATGTAAAACCAAAACCCAAAATAATCAAATGTCCTCTTGCTTGCTGTGGGATAAGATGTTTTAGTGTGTGGGGGGGAGAGCTGAAAGATTGTTACCCCCTTCAGTTGGGGTGGGGGCATAACCAGGCCCTAACTGGTTGGTTGCCACCATCCCACAATTTTTTCTTTTTTTTTTTATTCCCTAGCATCTAGTAGGCTTTCTGTCTCCCCAGGGAGTGGATCGGGGGTAATTGCCCCATCTGCCCACCGGTGGGCAGAACAACTTTATCACCATTTATTTGGGGTAGGGATATAGCCATAGCCCTACCCTCTTTAAAAAAAAAAAAAAATCTTCCCTGGTCTCTGGTGGGCTCTCTGCCCCCCTTGGGGGCAGATGGGCTTTAAAAAATTAGGCCGATCTGCACCGAAGGGGGGCAGAAATGGCCAAAAGTAATGTGCCCCCATGGGGAGGGACCCTTGCCCAAAGGGCTGCTCCCCCAAACAAAACACACACACATCAATCCCAGGTACCTAAGTGGTTTCTGCCCCACAGGGGAAGATTGGCCTAATAGAAATAAGAAGGGGGGCAGAAATGACCTAAAATAAAATTCTCCCCCAGGGGATCGACGCTTGCCTAAGAGGTTGCTCCCCTTGCGTGAAATTGACCTAAACAAAATCCCTGGTGCCTAGTGATTTCTTCCCCCCAGGGGGGCAGAAATGGCCTAAAGACAATTTGCCCCCCAAGGGAGCGACTCTTGCCTAGGGGGTTGCTACCCGAGTCTAAAAAATAAATTAAAAGTTAAAAATGATCAAAGGTGTCTAGAGATTTCTGCCCCCCCAGGGGCAGAAAAGGGCTAATTTCAATAGGCCGATCTGCCTTAAGGGGGGCAGAAAAGGACTTTAAAGAAATGCCCCCCAGGGGAGCGACACTTGCCTAAGGGGTCGCTCCCCTTTATTGTTTACAATCACCAAAACAAAATCCCTGGTGTAGAGTGGGCGTTTCTGCAGCCTGATCGCTTCACCATTGGGCTGCAGAAATGCTCAGAGAGACATGAAAGGAAAGGAAAGGCCTTTCCTTTCCTTTGATGCCTCTCCCGCCCCCAGCCTGTGATCTGAGATTCCAGCACGGTGGGGGCGGCCTCTGATGAGGTCAGTGGCGATCACGCGCTGACATCATCAGACGTCACTGGGAGGGCGGGGTGGAAGGTGAAGCGACTCCCCTTCCAGCCCTGCCTTGGGAGAGTGGGGGAGGCCCTTGGGGGGATCGCTAGCGCTTTCCCCCGAGGGCCTCGACTAGGATGTAATGTTTACATCCTTGATGCCTAAGCACCTCAGCGCCACACCCATGGATGTAACCGTTATGTCCTTGGAAGGGAAGGGGTTAAACAGCATTTGCACAGGAACTGGCCCTTCATGTATCTCAGAGACAACAATACTAGACCCAAATGCCATGCCTATCTGCACAATGTGGAAGTGCAAGTCAACAAAGCACATACAACTCCAACTGCATGGGATGAACATCTACATGAACTAGCTGCAAGGTACACACAGCTAAATGGACACATGCACAGTCAAAAGAAAACAAAGGTAGCACAATTGAACATACTCCATGTCTGCGCAAACAAAACTCAAGCTGCCACACATTAGATGAATCAATAATCCATATTAGGGGGAGACGTCTAACACCATACATGCTCACAATGGACAGCACAAGATGAAATACTTACCATACCAACAGTACACAACGCTATGATACTACCATTGCGTTTACACCCACATATCCATAAAGTCAACATAAACCTTTCTCTTGAGGGACACCAGCACTGCCCACAAAGTCTGATACTGCAAACAACAGCAAGGGGATCAGCAAGCAGGTTGAAAAACAGATAACTGTAGGCAGACAACAGAAGTCACTCAGGAACAACACAAAGGTAGAAAAGGAATTGAAGGACAAATACATCCAAAAACACAACTGTTTGGGTTTATGAAATATAAACTTTTTAAAGTCCAAGGCCATTGTTCAGTCCATGTGATTCTGCACAGGCACATCATTGTGCTGTCACTAGACTCCCAAGTGCTAGGGAACCTCCACAGGAAGGGATCATCAAGTGGGCAGGCAGACACCTCAGGGATCATCTTCAGGGGGTGGTTTGGATTTGGGAGGGGTGGGATTCTTCTTGGGAGGGGTGGGCTTCTTCTTGGGGGAGGGGTCTGGGTGCTTGAAGAGGAGCAGGTGTGACATGAGAAGACTTGAAGGTTGAAGTGAGGAGTTGGGAGGTAGGTTGGGGCCTTTTGGGTTTGGGAAGGGGCAGAGGGAACAGGAGAAAGGTCAAGGTCAAACAAAAAACTTTTTTAGGTACACGGGGACGGTCAACAGAAGGGATGGCGATTTGGAGGTTGATTGAGTGGTTGTCTGCTCTGTCAGTGTGGATGTCGTGGGTGTGTGCATGTGGGAGGTGTGCTTGTGTTTGGGTGGTGTCTGTTGCATGGGTGAGTGTGTGTTTGTGTGTCTTGGGGGGCTTGGAGGTGGCGGTGCTGGGGGATAGAGTGGTCAATGTGTGTGTGCCTGTTGGGGTGGTCTCTGCGGGTATGATGCATGTCGTGGATGTCTGTGTGTCTGTTTGGGTAGTGTTCTGTGGGTATGGTAGTTGTGGTGGATGCCTGTGATGGGTGGAGTCAGTGGGTATGCTGGATGTGGTGTGTGTGTGTGTCGTGGGTGTTTCTGGGAAAGTAGTGACTCATGTTTTGTCTGTGGGTGTCCGTTGTTTGCTTGAGTGCCAGTGTGTTTTGTGGTGCTTGTGTCTGTGTGTGTTGCTCTTGTGTGTTGAGGTGGGTGTGTGTCGATTGATCTGAGGGCTTGGGATAGGTAGAGGAATGGGGGATTTAAATTGGGAAGAGTGAGGTGGAGATGGGGCAGAAGGTGGGGGGTTACTGGCTGCCGTCAGTGTGGAGGCCAGAGCCTGAAAATATCTCTTTAGGCCAGACATTGCATCATGAATGCCTTCCAGGAATCCATTAGTCTGCTGGAGTTGGGTTGCCAGTCCCTGGATGGCATTCACAATGACAGTCTGACATACATAGATGCTTCTCAGGAGGTCAGTAGCCTCCTCACTGAGGGCACCAGGTTTAACGGGGGTTGGGGCAGAGGTGCCTGCAGCAAAGGAGACACCCATCCTCTTGGATGGTTAGGCATGGCCAACTGAATGGGATGCAGCAGGAAGGGTAATGATAGAACAGGGGGTGGCAGACAAAAATGGTACGGGGTATGCTCTGATGGGTCCGCCACCTCTAAGAAGTTACCACTGAAGGAAGATTCCGATGATGAAGAGGATGTTCTGGTCTCCCCAGTGGTATTCCCCTGTGTACATGGTGTCTTGACCCAAGGTCCCATGGCCAGATGCATCTCCACTCGGCTGTGCCCTGTCTCCTTCGCTTCCCTCGTCTGATGCTGCAAATACAAAGAGAAATAGGGTCGTCACATGTCCATGATCACACTTGAACAACAGCTCTGACTGGCAAACTTTACCATGATGTCAAGTAGGCCCTAGCAACAAACTCCACCCAACTGGCCCAGACATGTGCCACACCATATGCATGCATGCCATCTGGACTGCCAACAGTTGCCTACAGGAAAATCAGAATCTCAGACAACTACAACTGGATGGCTGAAGTTGTGCAACCACAGTAACCATTGAACTGGTAGGAGACCTCATCACCCTCAAAGCTTTGCCCCATGGAGCAGACCTCAGTTACCTGTTGTCAGACAATAGTAAACCAATGCCAAATCCATTCCCACAGATCCCACACAAGGTCACGCGCACACCTATTTGTCAATTACATAATGACCCAGCAATACGAAATGATGCTCCAAAATCCTGCCATGTTACTGACAAAAGTACAATAGCTTGGAGAAGGTGACATAAAAATACTTATGTCACCCTGGAAGCGGTTCCACAATGCACACTTCACCAAGTAATATTTGTCCGAAAGGAGTCATAGGGGTAGTACTAATGTAGCTCAGATAGGCCATACATGTGGCATAGAAATGGACACTGTAGACATCATATGTAATATGTCAGCGAGAGCTGTTCCTAAAATCAATAACACAATGAATCAGCAAACCCCAGGATAATCACCACTAATGTCTGGCACCCCTTGCACTGGCATACTCTGAGTGCATCACTAGACATCATTAGTCCCTTGGATGTTGGAGAGGCCCAGAGATGTGCAAGTACTTGATGAAGGCCCTCAACGTGTTGCCCAATTAGAAGCTACACCATTGTCTCCATTATGGTCATGCAGACCCAGATGTCTGTCTGTGGATGAATGCTTGAACCCAAACACATGTGATTTCAGCATAACTGCAAGTCACTCCATGATGCATGCCAACAGTCAGGATACAAACCTTACCCATTTCACATGTGCAGTGCACTTTGCTACTTGCTGCCACATCAATGGCATAGAAATGCACACTGTGGCTCAAACCTCTAGGCCTACCTGTCATGTCTATCATTGCTACTGAAGTTGTACATGCTAAAGGACATGCCATGATGTATGAGGGAATCTGTCAGCCAATAATCAATGGTGACACACTCCTGTATGTCTCACTTAAAAATGCTCCTAGAGAAATTATTTAGATATAGTAGGCGTACATATGATCCAGTCTTCAATTAATGAATAAGACAACTCCGTACTGTTAAAATCCAATATATTACTCAATAGGAATCAGGAAGTTCAAAAAAATGTACATCAATTTCAACGAATATTCATTACATAAACAACATCACTGCATATAACCCCTCTATATCATAAGATTGAATCAGAACTGCAGATCCAGGAAGGGGTTATAACCCTCCTCATGACACAGTTCTGCACAATAGTTGCCTGGTTTTCAGTCCTAGTTCAAGCAATATCATGGACTTTCAATTCAGCTTGTCAAATGAGAAGGTAATGTCGACGTTTCGGCCTGTACTGGCAGTCAGAGGTCCATCAGTGTTGTTGAATAATACAACAGGTTGCAAAAATAGGCTCTGTAGCAACCCACCAGGGGTCTTCAACCTACAAGCCCAAGCAAACAAATCTTTTAAATATAGGACCGCTAGCATCTGTCTCCATCCACATTCGCTCAAAACATGTGAGCCTCATTCCATACACAGGTTGCCATGCACGTATATGTGAGGGAATACAGACATCATTCTATCAACACAAGTAGTCCATGAATGAAATAGCAGTTTACAAATGTTTTGCTAAAGAGAAAGGGAGACATGCTGACATGAAGGCACAAGAAGTGTTGGCAACAGTGATGGCACAAAAATCATGTCAATGGACATTACCCACTTACTAAGGAAAAGTATTGATCTGTAACTGCAACCAAAGTACAATGTATGCTCTGTTACATTTGTGATGACCATTTCACATTACAGCAACTAGCATCTGGGTGGCAGATACCAATATACTCATTTAACCAGACACATGGCTGAGGACAGTGATCCATCCCTTCCTTGCCTTTGGCCTGTAACACTGTGGAGTAGTGGTCTGTTTTATAGAATTTACACCCACTACAACAACAAGCAGTACTTGAATGATCAATGTACACAGTTATATGTTGTCCCTGGAGAGCAAGTTGTTTGTGGATTGTACACAGTGGTGTCCTAGGTCCCTGGGCTAAAAGGCAAAGCACATTAGTATACAACACATTACATGTCTACACAAACAATCACTCATCTACTGTTACACATGGCTCATCCCTAATCATCAGGGAGAGCTGTCAGAACATAACACATTCACTTGACAATGTGACAGGCAGTAATATGCCCTGTATTCACCCCCTTGTGGCTGTGGTGCTGTCCTCAAATGCCCATCAAGGTCTGGGTAGGTCACTGCCAGAATGCGGGCCATTAGCCCCAGCTGGACCTCAGCGATTTTCTGGGCCCAGCATCTCAGGTCCTCCCACCTTTTTCTGCAGTGAGCGCTCTGTCGGCTGTGGACTCCCAGGGTCCGCATCTTCTTGTCGAGGGCTCGCCATAGGACCTTCTTTTGATGGGCATTGACCTGCATGGATACAAAAGAGAAATCAAGAGATTATAATCACAAGTTTCATCACAAATGGTTGAGTCACATACATGTCAGTAACATCAAGCTACGACTTTTCTATTTGTCAATACTCACCAAGTCTGAAACACGCAAGCCAGTAAGTACTGGGACATAACTACAGACATATATATTTCTATCTGCAGACTAACCCACTACCCTGCTCATGGCCTACAATGACTAAGCAAGCTTACTGACCATGCTCTATCAACCTATGCTATGATGTGAGCCACTATGAAACACTACATACCTATGCGGCTTCTGAAGAGTAAACTTCTTAGCCATGAATGGACCAACACATTCACACTCTGTGAAAATGACTCCCTGCATGCAGTCCCTAAAGGCAGCTACCAGAGTACAAACCTGAACATTACACATGAGTAAAATCGAGGGGTTGGCATTGTGGGTACAGAAAGTGTCTTCCTTGTGTGTGTTTGGACATGTGCCCTAACAAATGCAGACTCAAGCTACTTCAGGGGTGGGGTTCTGTGTTATGTACCTGTACCACAGAACACTCTTTTGGACATATGTTTCCAATCTACAGAGATGGCATTACACTGTACAGTTTCTGCTTTGTGACCAAGCTACTGAGTCACATCATGGCCTCCCAGGAATCAACACACTGTCTGCACTATGGGACTGTCAGTTATGCATTATGCCTGTACAGGACAAATATGACCTGTGTGAAGGTGACAACATAGCTGTGGGAGAAAGGGATGTGTCATGAGTCTAAGACAAACAATAACAATGATGCTAAATGCACATATGGACTAGATTAATGATTTACCTCTGAACCATTCTTAATCTAGACAAATGAATGAGGCATTCAGGTCAGGTTTTGCCACCAGAGCCTCATATTGGCAACATGCCAGGATCTGCTGACAAGACGACTTCCACCAGCGGTCGCAGGTGGTTCCTAATGTCCAGTGGATTAGGTTAACCAGCCCCCATTTTGCAGCCTGAAATACTGTATTGGGGTTTAGAAACTGTGTCACACCTGCAAAAAAAGGATTTATATCCTGTTTCGTAAGGTAGGTCCTACTACTCAAACACCATTGTATTATGTTGCAGGGCACAGATAGCATTTACCAGTGGGGCAGAGTCCACTACCACTGACTGTCATTTTAGCGGCTGGGATATCCAGGCACCTTTCGAGGGGCAATTGTGTTGCACATTTTTGAGTTTGATCTATGTATGTGTTGTGGACATGTGTGGAAAACCATGGAGGTTCATGTGACCCTTGTGTTATTTGCAGCTGTGATGTGACTGGTTGCCATGTCTATCCATTCAGAAATGCCTTGTCACATGATATCATTGACATGCATCACGCATGTTGCTGTCGATATACTGACTAATGGTACAAGTCATGTCTTGTCATTCATAGGTACCCAGGGAGTGGGAGGATGTGACAACCTCCTGTCTACCGTCCACTGTCAGACCTTCAGATCATGGAGCAATCCCACATAATAGCATATTATCCCCTGGATAGGCAAGCAATAGTGGACTTATGTCATCAGCTGGAGGCAGATCTGATACAAGCTATTAATTGTCCAACCAGCATACCACTTATTGTAAGTCATGTCAGTATTTCACTGCCTAGCCACAAGGTCCTTCCAACATACAGTTGCTATATCTGTTGGTATGTCCCCATCTATGTTCAGTCTGGTGTTGAAGGATGTCCTCTGAGCAATGTTGAAACACCTGGCCAGCTATAGCCGCTTTTCCCTGATGTGAGGATTTAACCCATGGGAAGGCTGACTTTTAAGGTTTTACACGCATCCCACAAGTGGTGGGGGCCATTGGTGGTACACATGTTGGCTTTGTCTCACCGCAGGCCAATGAACAAGTTTATTGCAACAGAAAGAACTTTTAATCCATCAACGTGCAAGTTGTCTGTTTGGCAGATCTCTACATTTCACATGTCTGTGCCCGTTATCAGGACTCAGTCCATGATTTCTTCACAATTCAGAACACTACCATACCCCAGCTGATGTCATAACTGTACCCAGAGAGGTCCTGGCTGGTTGGTAAGTTACATGTATCCTGCTTGTGTGTGTGCAATGTCTAGTGCTACAATCATGAAGTGAGTGACTCATCGTTGCACATATGTCCCATTCCTTTACAGGAGACTCCGCATATATGATCCGTCCTTGGTTGTTGATACCACTAAGGAATCCAACTACATCAGGGGAAGTCCGCTTCAATGAGGCTCATGGAAGAACAAGGCAGGTAGTGTAGTGGGCTTTTGGGCTCCTGAAGGCCAGATTTAAGTGTCTTGACCGGACTGGTGGAGCCCTCCTCTGCTCATCCAGAAAAGTGTGCCAGATGACTGTGGCATGCAACATTGCTCTGCAGGGTGATATCCCATACATCCAAGAGGAGGGGGGAGCCTGCGGTGCCTCCGGGTAAAACTCCTGAAATGCCAGCAAGAAGCTGACTTGTGGGAAGATCTCATCAACAGCTACTTTTCGTGAGTGTAAGTATGTCATGTGATGTCATGACAGTGACTGTACAATGACCTGTAGTTGTGAGAATGTGTGGAGTTGAGTGTTTTAGAAACAACTAGGGAGCGGATACTCTGCAACATTCAGCCAAAAGCTGCTTGAAGAGTTCCCTTTTGACAAATCCCCACCTTGATGATGTTCCTTTGTTTGTGTCAGTTTCCTTGCAATTTAATTACATTTCCAGTTGCTTGCTATGGTATTTGTGTAGTAGGTGTGTTTTCAAGCCTTTACTCCTTGTTTTGTCTCTGTACAGTTACTTTCACCATGGCATCCTCATGTGGGCATTTCATAGATGTGACATGGGCAGGTAGCTGATGCTGTTCTGACATACAAAATGGACGATTGTTCCAGGTTATGTATGTCACGGATTTGGGGTGTATGAGACCTATTCCAAGGCAGCTTGCACAGTGTTTGAGTGAAATGTCAGAAGTGCAGATTGGGCCTGTTTTGTGTGCTGTTTTGGGCTAATTGCATCATGTGTGTCATCATGTGGGCATGAAATATTTAGTCATCAATTGCGAGCAAGTCATTCAGCAAGTCACTCCTACAACAAGTCACAACGGTCAGCCCAACCCTCCCGGCTCACAAGCAGTACCTCACCAAAACCCAAACAGTAAAAAGTGATTTCTGACAGCCTTAGGCATGGACTCTAGATTGCAACATCTCAGGGGAGTCGTGGTGGAATGGAAGTTATTGTTTTCTCACATTAACAACACATCTCAGTCACACACAGGCAATGAAGGAGATACAAAAAAGTTTTCAATTGGTTTATTGAAAAGACTACAATCTAGGATAGAATGCATGAGGTCAATGATTAGGACAATGAACAGTAAAAGAAGCATAATTGTGAAGATGAGAGTTGTGAATACAAAACCCCCCACCCTCTTGCAATATACATGAGATGTAAAATTCCTAGCAAAGAGAACCTACTTTTTAACCTAATGAGAGCTAGGTGTTCTAAACCCAATCTGCCAGTACCATGTCCATGAGAAGCACCCCCTAGCCCTTGTTACCTTGGAATGAGATTTCTAGGTCACGCTCCGTGGTGACACACAAGTTGAGTTCTGCAGCAAGGTGATGTGCAGTGTAGATGGCATCTGGAAGGAATCCCTCTAATGGCCTTGTTTGTGTGGGATGTATTTATACAGATCATGTAGGACCCCTGACACAGGTATGTTATCAAACAACTGGTAAGGAGGCAGACTTGTGGTGGCAGTTATATAAACAATCCCCAACAAGTGCACATTGTGTTCCTGTCAAACATAAGTGAGAAAGGGACATGATATTAACACCTATGTATATCACTGAACATGACACTGATAATGATGCCTTCACAGAGTGGCACTGATAATGCAAATCAAAACATTTCTATAACTATAAAAAAAATGGCAACCATCTTTAAAGAAATAATAAAATAAATGGACTACAACAGAGCAAGCTAAGTAGATTAAAAGTAACTGTGTGATGGGAGCACAGGCCTGCAAGCCAAAGGGCTTACCTAAACTCCTGAGTACCAATAAAAACTAAATTGGATGCACCACACAAGCTGCTGACATCATCCTCTTTAATGTTTGCCTATTCTACAGGATAATGTCTGACAAAATCCCCCCCCTTCAGTGGTCAGGGGGATTGTACCATGGAATATGTCCTTTACTAAATATGAGTCACACATTGTTATGTCATAAAGGTCCAGACTTATGGACAGACTTTGGCCCTCATTTCGACCTCAGCGGTCTTTTTGAAAGACCGCTGAGGTACCGCCGTGCTGAAGACCGCCAGTGCAGACAGTTTTCCGTGCAGCGTATTATGACTGCTGGCAGCCCTCCGTCCTTTTTCGGATGGAGAGCCGCCAGCAGCCATACTGGCGGTCGGCGGGGAAGTGGAGGCTGCTCCACCTCCACCGCCACGTCATCAGAACACCGCCCACTGAATCACGTCCCATGATTCGGTGTGGCGGTGTTCTGGTGACGGGATGCTGGCTGCCGTGCAGCCCCCATGGATCCCGTTTCCTACCGGAGGATCACCGGACCAGGTAAGGCGATCGTCCGTTAGGGGAAGGGGGTATTGTGTGTGGTGTGCGTGCATGAGGGTGTGAGTGTGTAGAGGGGGTGTGTGAGTGCGTGTATGCATGCAGGGGGTGTTGTGTGTTTGGAAATGTGTGCTTTTCTGTCTGTTTGTATGTCTGTGAGTATGTGTGAGTGTATGTCTGTATGTATGTGTGCATGTATGACTGTGTGTTTCTGTTGGAATGTTTGTTAGTATGTGTGCGGTATGTGTAGTGGTAGTGTCTGCGTGTGTGTAGGGGTGTGTGTGTCGATGTTGGGGGGTGGGGAGGGGGTCCTGGCACCTTTGGGGAATGGTAGGGGGCTCAGGGGTGTGGCGGGGGACTAGGGGTTGGGGGAGACCCCTGTCAGTTCAAGAGAAGGAATTCCCTGGCACTGATAGTGTCTAGCTCCATGGATTTCGTGGCGGTACAAAACCCCACGAAATCCATGGCGGTATGCAGGGTCGTGATACCGCCAGCGGTGTTGTGACAGCCACTGGTCTGGAGATCGAAGTTTCCAGGCCAGCGGTCGTTACCACCCTGGCGGTCAGAGTGGAGAAATGGCGGTTTATGCTTGTAATGCCATTTTTTTTCTTCGTTGGCCTGTTGGCGGTATCACTGCCACTTCTCCACCGAGCGTCGGGGTTGTAATGAGGGCCTTTGTGGTGTATCCTTGCATAAAATGCTTGGTGTGACCAGGCATTTGTAAATATGTGTTTGTGTGTAATGGTTATAATCCTGAGCAGGACACTGTGTACCTAGACCATATCCCTCCTTACACAAGGTATGTCTTCATCCTATGGTTCACTGGAGCTTGCATCTCAACATAGCAAAATGTTGAAATTTAGTAAGCAGACAACGATTTGGTGATGGATGAGTTTATTAAGGTGCTGATGCAGTAAATACAATTTTGACAGAAAAGATGAAAAATAATAAAGTGAAGGTGTCAGTCATGGTGAATGAAAACATTGGAGTAGATGCCACACCATTTGGAGGCCAAAGTCCAGAGTACTCCTCCCATTGCAACTGATGGGTAGTTCAGGAACAGTCAATAGAGTGAATGTGTGGCACACAAAGGAGTTGATTTAGGAAGAATTCACTGGCTGGCAGTGGTGGGTGTCTTGCCATCCACACCTCCTGGAATCTTCACCAGATGTCCTGCTTGCAGGGTGGGGGGGATCTGCTGCTACAGAGGTAGGGGTGTTTGTGGCTAGTTCCTCTGGCAGGGCCTCCCTTTATGTGCCTGGCACAGATGAAAAATGGCCCGTTGTTGATGTGCCAAAGGTGGTGCTGTAGAGTCCTGCTCAGGGTGGTGTCAATGTCTGTTATCACCCCTTTTAGGGCCATGTTGGTATTGTGAGCCTCCCACTGTTCACACATTTCCCTGTGCAGGTCCCTCTGTAGCTACTTTATTTCCCAGAGTTCAGTTACTCCCTGGCCCATCATGGCTTGGGACTCCTGATAGACCCCCAAGACATGGCTGATGGTGTCCTGGCCAGGAGCAGCCACAGTGGCCTCATCCCGCTGGGCCACAGTATTCCTCCCATGTGCTCTACTCCCACATACCTGTACCCTTGCCACACTGTGCCCTCTCCCACTGGGTCCTAGACCCTCATTGTTGGAAGTGTTGCGCTGTAACTCTGGATCCAGAACTGGGGTTCACAAGATGGTAGACACTGTGCTTGGGACACAGGTTGTGTGGTGTTAGACCTGGCATCCTTGGCGTGGTCTCCCCTGTGTTTTATGCCTCTGCTTCCCATGTTTTGACTGTGTGCTGGACTCTGCTTTTGCTGTTTTGGTACTCTGGACACTTTACCACTGCTAACCAGTGCTAAAGTGCAAGTGCTCCTGTGTACAATGTATGTGTAATTTGTTCCTCCATGATTGGCACATTTGATTTACTAGTAAGTCCCTAGTAAAGTGCACTAGAGGTGACCAGGGCATACAAATCAAATGCTACTAGTGGGTCCGCAGCACTGGTTGTGCCACCCACATGATTAGCCACTACAGTGTCTGTGTTAAGTCTTGCACTACCAAATCACCTGGCAAGTGTACCCAGTTGCCAGGCCCAAACCTTCCCTTTTATACATGTAAGGCACCCCTAAGGTAGGCCCGACGTAGTCCCATGGGCAGGGTGCAGTGTACGTTAATGGTGGGACATGTACTTATGTGATTTTACTTGTCCTAACAGTGAAATACTGCTAAATTTGGTTTTTACTGTGCAAGGCCTATCTCTCTCATTGGTTAACATGGGGGCTGCCTTTAAATATTCTTAAAGTGTAAATTCCATTTGAGCAGATAGAAATATGGAGTTTGGTGTCTCTGAACTCACACTTTAAAAATACATCTGTTAGTGAAGTTGGTTTTTAGATTGTTAGTTTGAAAATGCCACTTTTAGAAATTAGACATTTTCTTGCTTTAACCATTCTGTGTGTCCTGTTTATGGATTCCCTGCCTGGGTCAGGCTGACAGTTGGAATGTTTGTGAATCTCCTCTAGACAGTGACACAAAGGGAGCTGGGGTGTAGCCTGCATATCATGATGAGCCATCTGAGCTAGAGTGGAGGGAGTAGTGGTCACTTACACCTGAATGGGCTGTGCCTGCCCTCAGACAACACAGTCTCCAACCCCCTTATGTGTGTCTGGGCCAGGCCTGGGCAAGGCAGGATCCTGTACACAACAGAGACTTTCCATTGAACTTTGCCTACTTCAAAGGCAGAAAGGGATATAAGTAGTGGACCCCAAACCCTAGGCTTTAGATTTCTTCATGATTACTTTTGGGTTCAAGAGGAACCTCTGCCAAGGAGAAGAGCTGAAGAGCTGAGAAGTGCTGCCCTTGCCTGTGACTCTGCTTTGTTGCGCTATCCTGCAGTTGGTGCTTTTGCCTGGAAAAGGGGACAAAGGCTGGACTTTGTTGTGCATTACTGCTTGAGAAAAATCTCCATCTGTATATGTGACTGGAGTCATCATGTGCCTAGTACAGTGTGAATGTGTCTGCTGACAATACTATTCTGGTGATACATGTTGAGGCCTTTGGGATAATTGTTTTACACAATGGATAAACTGCCCTTCCGGTTCTCAATGGTTTCATCTTGGGTTAGCTGGTTGAGATGGAGCTAGATGGCCAGACACATCACAGAGCTGAGCATGATATGTATCTTGGTCCCACCCAGGTGGGTAAACTTCAATTGAGAGTTAGCAGACAAGGGTATTTGGGCAAGTGACCACTGTACTGGTGTTTGGAGTTACTGCAACAGTGCCTCCTAGGAGTTGCAATCATGTCACTCCCCATACTACACACACTTGACACATGGTATCCTCCCATTTGAGAGTTAAGATACAGGGGGATTTTTTTCTGCATGAGAACACTGGGTTTATGTTTGGAGTTGGAGAGACAGAGCATCGTGGCATTAGGAGTCATGTCACTCCCTCAACTTCATACACTTGATAAACGTCTTCCCCACAGGTGAGTACACTTTATTTGTGAGTTTAGAGGGAAGGGTATTTTGAGAACCGAACACTGGACTGGTGTTCTGAGTAAGTGAAACAGTGCCACCTGGCCTTAACAGTCATGTAACTCCCTGTACTACACACACTATACACATATCATCCTCCCAGGTGAGTACATTTCAATAGAGAGTTAAGACACAGCGGTCTTTGGAGAAGAGAAAACTGGGCTGGTGTATGGAGTTACAGAACAGTGCCTGCTGGGAGTTGCAGTCAGCTCATTCTCACTACTCCCTAACACTTATCAAATGGTATCCCCCAGGTGAGTAAGCTTAGGCCCTCATTATGGCATTGCAGTAAATGCCCCTACCTCCACGGCGACGGCCGCACCATACCGTCGCCGTGGCTACCAGCCGCCAACCGCATTATGACCGTAGATGGAATTCCACCAGAAGGCTGGCGGAATTTAATCGACGGTCATGGCGGTGGGCGGCCGTAAGTTGGTGCTGCTGCCAGCAGCAGCACCACGCCAGCAAAACACCGCCAACCTTATCATGTTCCATGATAGGGCCTGATGGTGTTTTGCTGGTGGACGCAGCTGCTGGCAGCAGCGCCGCATCCCATCTCCTGCCAGAGGACCCCCTGTAAGCAAGTAAGTCGGGTTCTCCAACAGGAGAGGGGGCGGGGGTGTTGTGTGCGTGTGTGGGAGTGTTGTGAGTGGGGGGCTGTGTCTGTTTTTGTATGCGTGCATGCGGTTTGAGTCGCGTGGAATGCGTGCGTTAATGACTGAATGTGAGCATACGTGTATGTTGTGTGGTGTGAATGCATATGTGCAACAATGTATGTTAGTGTGTGTAGCAGTATGTGGGTATGTATGTGTGCATGCATGGGTGGATGTGGGTATGCGTGTGTGTATTAGTGTGTATGTGTGTGGGTGTGTAAGTGTGCAGGGGTTTGGGAGAGGGAGGGTGGGGCAAGACTCTGAGGAGGGGGGTGGGGGAGGCCCCTATCACTGCCATGGAAGGAATTCCCTAGCACTGATAGTGCCTACCGCCATGGTTTTCGTGGCAGTAAGATTGCCATGAAAACCATGGCGGTAGGCGGGGTCATAATTCCGAGGGTGGGATTGTGATGGCCGCGAGTCTCCAGCCCAGCTGCTGTTACCACCCTGGCGGACGGAGTGGTACATTGGCGGTTTGGCTTGAGCCAAACCGCCAATGTCATAATTTGGGAAAAGGTACCGCCAGCCTTTTGGTCAGTACCTTTCCCCAAATTACTACCATCCGCCAGGGTCATAATGACCCCCTTAATTTGTGAGTGAGTTGTCAAACAGGGTACTTTGGACAGGAGAACTCTGGGCTGGTGTTTGGAGTTATAGAAACAGGGCCTCCTAGCCTTAGCAGTCATGTCAGTCCCTGTACTACCGACACAACACAAGTGGTATCCCCCCATGTGAGTACACTTCATGTGTGAGTTACCATACAGGAGTCTTGGGAGAAGAGTACCCTGGGCTGGTGAGTGAAGTAACAGTGATGGACCCTCCTGGCTTTAGCAGTCATGTCAGTCCCTCTACTAGACACACCATACAAATATTATCCTCCCAGCTGTGTATATATACATTGAGGTTTGCCAAAGAGGGGTCTTTTGACAAAGGAACACTGTTCTGGTGTTTTGAGTTGCTGAAACAGTGCCTCCTGTGAGTTGCAGTTAGGTTATTCCATCTAGGTCACCCACATTTCCAATGTTCTCCCCCTAGGTGAGTATACTTCATTTGTGAGTTGACAAACAGGGGAAGATGAGCAAGTGACAACTGTGTTGGTATTTGGTGTTACAGATGCAGGGCCTGCTGGAAGTTGCAGTCATGTCACTCTCTCTAGTACACACACTATACAAATATTATCCCCCAGGTGAGTACACTTTATGTGTGAGTTACCAGACAGGAGTCTTTGGAGGCGAGGACACTGGACAGGTGGTTGGAGTAACAGTGAGTTTTAGTCATGTAACTCCCCGAACTACACACACTACATAAATGTTGTCCTCCCAGGTGGGTAGACTTCAACTAAGAGTTACCAAACAATGGTATTTGGACAAGAGAATACCAGGCTGGTGGTTGGTTTTACATACATAGGGCCTTTCTAGCCTTAGTAATCATGTCGCTCTCTCTACTTCCCACATCTCCCCAGCTGACTAAACTTAAATTGTGAGTTACCAGACAGTGGTTTTGAGACAAGTGAGCACTGTTCTGGCTGGTTTTGAGTTGCTGAAACAATGCCTCCTGTGAACTGCAGTCATATCACTCTCTCCAGTACACACACTTGACCAATGTTCTCCCCCAGGTGAATCCAGTTCAATTGAGAATTAATAAACATATGTATTGTATCATATGACCACTGTGCTAGAGTTTGGAGTTAAAGGAATAGTGCCTGCTGGGAGTTGTAGTCATATCAGTGCTTATAGAACACACACTTGACAAATGTTGCCTCCCCAGGTGTGTACCCTTAAATTGATAGGTAACAAACAGGGGCATTTGGAGAAGTGACCACTGGTCTGGTGTTTAGAGGTATAGAACTGTGCCTGCTGGGAGTTGTAGTCAAGTCAGTCCCTGCTCTATACACAATGTCATCTACCCAAATTAGTACACTTCAAATGTGAGTTGCCAAATAGAGGTCTTTGTACTGGTGGACACTGGGCTGGTGAGTGGAGTGACAATAAAAGTGGCAAATGTTGAGCTGTGAACATGCATGACATTGCATTTTGATGACATTTTTAGTGTTGTGACTTACCAGACTCGACTCCCCCAGGTATTCCTGTCAAGCCCTCAGGATGAGGATGGTCAAGACCTTCTCCTTCCAGGAAAAGAAATGTAATGGGACACTGGGAGGACCACCACCAGTCTTCTTGGCCTGCAACTAGTGCCTGGAGACCAGGGAATTAACTTTGCCCCTGAGGTCCATCCACTTCTTCCTACTTTACTCCCTTGCGTGCAGGGTGGTACCTACAGCATTGACTCTGTTGATGATCCTGTCCCATATTTCCATTTTCCTACTGAGAGGAGTGTGCTGGACTTGTGCTTCAAACAATTGTGGCTCTACTGTTGAATCATCCAAAAATATTGTTCCAATGAAGCCTTTATTTTCTTCAATACAAAATAATGCAATATGTTTGTTGAACTTGTGAAGCTAATACACTTGGTGATTGCAACATGTCACACTGCTGAGAAGAACTGATGCCCTGAGGAAGTTCACAGGTGGTGTTGGCTGTTTTCTTTTGTATTGAAGAAAATAAAGGCTTCATTGGAATGAGATTTTTGGATGATTCGACTCTAACTTTGTCGGTGCCTTGTCAACTGTAACACATAGACATTGGACCTCTTCTTGGTTTGCACCTTGGGGACAGCAGGTGCTTTGGTTGGGGTACCACTCAATGAAATATTTGGGACAAGGGGGAGGTGTGGTTGGATTATTTGGCTCGCTGCTCTGATCGGATGATAAGTGTGTATAAATTGTGGCTCTACTCTTATGATTTCATCAACTATGACTCTTAACTCATCTTCTGAGAAATGGGGATTTTTTTAAACGTGCCATGGAGGAAAAAGAAAAGAAATGGGAGACAGTGGCTCACTAAAGAGGAAAAGTGCCAAAGGGTGTTGTATAGGATGGTGAAGAAAAATAAGTGGTGAAGAAAATTAGGAAAAAATATCTGTACTGTGTGGAAAATAATTTGCTCTGGCTTCTGTATGTTGCAGTGTAAATGCAAAAGATTGTGGTGTGTGAAGAGGTGTGTTCTATAGTGACCCTTGCAGGTGTATCGAATGTGGCAATGTGTGTCAGCTGTGTTGTTTTCAAATTCATCCAATGTGCAGTTGTGTGATACTTTGGCGTGGGTCTGAGAGCCATTGGTTGACTGTCATGGCGATTGTGTGCTTGCAATATGGTTGGTGGCTGGTTGCGGTGCCCTCAGTGCTGGAGGTCGGACTGCCTATTTCCAGGCCTTCGCGCCACTGGTGATCTGCTTTTTTTGGTTGGTGGTCAACGGTCCTGCCTGTATGACTCATAATGGGGTGGTCTGAAAGACCGTCAACATGGAGGCCTTTTCAGTATCGCCGACATGGCGGTCTGGTGGTCCACCCGCCAAACTCTTAATGAGGCCCTATGTCCTAACTATAACTACATATTGGCGATCGCCATTAGGTAATACACGCATATATATATATATTTTTTTTTTTTTCATTAGGGATGTTATAGTTATGCTCACATTTTAAACATACAAAACCATACAAATTCACCTGTTATAGTTAGAATTATGTCAAGTAATGTGTGCCCTAAGGTATCTATAACTCATGCACCCGCCATGCACAGTTTATAAAAATAATAATTTTACAACAAATGTTACAGTGATATTATCAATGATATAAAAGATGTCATAAGTGCTGTAAAATCTGGGGTAATTAGCAGTGCATGGCGAGGGGGCAAGTTATAGTTACCTTAGTTATTTCAAATAACTATAACTATAACAGGTGAACCTCCCTGTAACCTTTGTTTTTTTAAGTGCATGCTATGTTTTTTTTTTTAATTCTATTTCCTAACTATAACGTCCCCGTAACCTTTGTTTTTTTCAGTGAACTTCTATGTTTTCTAATGTAAAGTAATTTTAATTACTATACATTAATCTAACCACAGCTGTGCACGGCCTTTGGCTATGCATGGTGGAGGTTGGTGGCATGCCCTGGTCTATGGCCAGGCCCTGGGGCCAACCCTCTATAACCACTCGACCTCACGCTAAGGACTGCCTTCATCTGCCAACCCCCCTCTAACCACACAATCCAGCGCAATGGGGATTGGCCACAGGGCCTGGCCTGCCACCAGACCCAGCAGCCAACCCCTTTTAACTACTTAAACCCTGTGCCATGCACTTCCTTTGGCTGTGCATGGCTGTGGTTGATCACAGGGCCTGGCCTGCAACCAGGCTCTGCAGTCAACTCTCTTTAAGCTTCAAACCCCAAGTCATGCACAGCCAAAGGGGTTTGGTGCGTAAGCAGGGGCAACATTAAATATATATATTTATGGGGCCACATGGGCACCCCCCAGGCCCAGGGGACCACCACCTCTCCAGGCCTACCTAATAAAAAAAATTAGGAGACCAGACAAACTCCGCAGCCCAGGGGATCACCTTCTCCTCATGGCTATGTAATAAAAAATCTTAGGGGGGGGCACGCAGACCCCCTCGGGTCCCATGGACCACCACCTCCCCAGGACAACATAAAAAATATAAGAGGGGGCTGCACAAATCACCACCTTCCTGGTAATACATTTATAAACTATGTGGAGAGCCACGCGGACACCATGGGTACTGGGGTCCACCACCTCCCTGGGACAACATAAAAAATATATGGGGGGCTGCATGGACACCCATGCCCCAGTGACCCCCACCTCCTACATGCCACATTTTTTAAAATATGGAAGGGACCATGTGGATCTCCGTGCCTCGGGGACCACCACCTCCCCAGAGCTATTCTAAAAATATTTCAAGGCGGGCACAAGAACATCCCAGGCCCAATGGACCACCACCTCCCCAGGGCCAATGACCTTTTTTTTCAAAAAGGAATGGGGGTCACATCGATTTCAGGGCCGGGGACCTCATCTCCTGGGGCACCACCACATGTTACTGGTTGCCCAGGGCACCCACTGTAAAGTTATGGGGACTATGGGGGGAGCCTCAAGGACCCCACGGTCCTACCGGCTCCTTTCTCCTGCGAGATCCTGCTGTGCTCCCACATGCAAGGAGCTGCTTTAAATAGCAGCTTCTTGTGTGTGGGAGTAATGTTTTCATCTCTTTCCTTCCTCGCATGACAGGGGGAAGAGAAAGAGATGAAAACTCTGTTTTCAGCAAGCAGGAGCTGTTTGACAGTGGAGTTATGTTTGCTCCTGCCAAGCAAAAGCAAACAGCTACCTCCAGAGGGTGGGCACCTTGGGAGGTATCAGGAGCTGGTCCACAGGGCCATTTATGGATCCATGAGGGCCCCTCCTTCATCTTTTGATTAGTTCCTGGGGAGGTAGTGGTCCCTGGGGATGTGGGTCTGCGAAAGACCCCCTGGTTTAATGGTATTTGTGCCCTGCCGAGGTGGTGGTCTCCTGAGCCTAAGGGGTGAACTATTATTTCAATAGTATTTTGGCCCATGGAGGTGGTGGTCCCCAGGGTGCAGCGGGCCACACACCCGCATACTTTGAAAAGTTAACCCCAGAGAGGTGGCAGCTCCCGGGACCCAGGGAGTCCACAGGATGCACCTCCTATTCTTGTAGTAGTATTTTGCCCCAGGGAGGTGGTGGTGGTCCCTGGGATGAGGGGGGCGTGCAGTCCCCCATATACTATTAAGTTTGAGCCCTGGGGAGATGGCGGACCCCACGGCCACGCAGTCCCCCCATTGTTGTTTACTGTAGATTGCCCCAGGTAGGGGGCAGTCCCTGGGGTGCCAGAGGGGCCACGAACCCCCTGCATACTTATTTGTCATATTGCTCCGGTGAGGTGGCAGTCCCCAGGCGCAGGGGTGCCGCACGACACCTGCATACATAATTGTCATATTGCCCAGAGAGATGTCAGTCCCCTGGGCACAGGGGTGCCACATGTTCTCCCGCATAGTTATTTGTCATACTGCCCCGGGGAAATGGTGGTCCCTGGGATGTGGGGGTGCCGCGAGCCTTAAGCACAAATGCATTTTGAGGGCTATGTTTGGCTAAATTATGATAAGGAATTTAGGGCCAGATTTACAAAGCATTTTTCTAGGCGCAAACGGGCCGATTCACAGAATCAGCCCGTTTGCGACTAGAAAAATGCTTTTTGGGATGTGCAATGCCCAAACTGTGATTCAGTAACTTGTTATCGAATCGCAATTTGGGTTTTACGATTCAGTAATAGGAAGGGGCGTATCCAGGGTGTCCCTTCCTAATACCGAATCTAAATGGTATGTATGATTGTTTTGTGACCGTGAATCTAACTGGTATGTATGATTGTTTTGTGACCGTGAATGCGGTTGCAAAACAATCGCTGTTACCACCAATTTGAAATTGATGCTAACCCATTCACAAAGGTGAAGGGGTCCCTAAAGCATGCAAAAACATTTTTTAAGAGCAGGCAGTGGTTTCCTTTAAGGAAAACGGGCTGCAATAAAAAAAAGATTGCTTTATTTAAAAGCAATAACAGACATGGTGGTCTGCTGACACCAGCAGGCCACCATCCCTGTGATTTTTGCGATTCCCGGTGGGCCGCCAATTGCGACCTACCTCATTAATATTAATGAGGCAGGTCTATTTGCGAACCACCGGGAATTGCAAAAGAAACTTATGAAAGGTGCGCCTTGGCACAAGCAGGGAAAGTGCATCCTCTGCATAATACAGCCCTTGGTAGTGAAATACTCCTAAATTCATTTTTCACTATTGTGAGGCTTACCAATCACATTGGTTTACCTTATTACTTTTAACGAGTGCTAACGTTTGATTGGGAACAGATAAGTATTTCATGTTTGGTATCTTGAAATTGTAATGAAAAATTCACTTTAATTGTAAAGTATGATTTTGAACTACCATTTTGAAAATACCACTTTTAGAAAGTTGGCATTTGCTTGCCCTCAGGCATTTTTTCCTGGAGGACTCTCCTGGGTCACATGACTGAGTTTGACTGACTGTTAGACTATTCTTCCCAGATAGTCAAACAATAGTGGGATTAGGTGTGCCCGAATGGGCCATCTGTTGGCAAGATGGGGTGTGGGTGGAGCTGGGCACAGCCCCACTTGCAACTGAAACAGGCATTGGACTGCCTTAACACAAAGGGCTTGTGATCACATTGTTTCTGTTGCCAGATTGGAGCCAGGGCAAGAGCGTCAGAAAATTCTCAGCATTTCTAAGAGAAACTTCTAGAAACTTCTTCCAACTTCAAAGAAGGCAGCAGGTATAAAAATAGGAGTCACAGACCCACTCTTCAGTTCACTTATGTATCTATGGAAGGACCTAAGAGGACTGCCTGCTGCTGTGTTCCGCTGTGTACTCCACAAGACTGTTTTACTTCACCTGGAAGAACTGCTTTGCTGCATGGTACCTGACTTGAACCCTCAGAGGTCAGCCCTGCTGTTTGAGCCCTGTTTCGTCACCTGAACTCAGGACTGTCAGAGTGACTCCAAGGGCTTGTTTGCTCACCTCCTGCTGTGGATAGGGGGCATCTGCACTGGCCCTATTTGCCCATTTGGGCATTATGCGGTGCACCTAGCGTTTCATGGTTTGATCCACTTATTTCCGTATGTTGGGGGATCTTAGGTAACAGTTCTGTTATGACTCTCTTAGGCCCTGATTTATACTTTTTTTGCGCCGCATTACCATCATTTTTTTGACACAAAAGGTGCACAAACTTACAAAATACAGTTTGCACCACTTTTGCATCAGTAAATGAGGGTAATGCGGCGCACAAAAGTATAAATCAGGGCCATTATACAGTTGTGCATTTAACAGATGATCTGTTTCTATTTGAATATGATTTGATGTTCTTTCTGATTTTTTAAATATTTTGAATTGCCCTACACATTTGATTATTGTGGAATATGTGACCATATGAACACTTTCTGTGCCCATTTCCTGCTGTGATCACGAGTGCCGACATCCAGTTCTCCATAGTAATGGGTAGCCAGGGTCACTGTGCCAGCTCCCACTCTTCCTCCTTGGACCTTTCTTTGGCCTGAATGTTCCTATGTAGCACTTTAAACACATCCACGTTTCCATGATCTATACTTTGTCATCTCCAAGACATGAGACCCGAGGGGCATAGCCAGGTCCATGTACTGCAGCCATTTTTTATGGCCTCGTTGTCTTGCCAGCCTCATTTGATACCTTCATGGAGTCCGTTTGAATCCCGGTACCATCTTATAACTTGTTGTCCGCCCTGACTCTCCTTTCATATTCTTCGGTTTCTCACCTGCACCTTCGACTACCCCGTCTCCCAGTCCTATGGACTTACAAATCTTCTCACCAGGCCCTCAATACTTCTTACCTGGTGATAAGCCTCCAACTTTCCATTTTGTTCTCGGTCGCCCGTCCGAGCCTCCTTCTGTTGTCAAGAGGTGCCTCCATTGTCCACACTTGACTTCTGCAAAACACCCGCTACCGGGCCTGTTGTACCACCACTCACATTGTCTTGCGCCACCAGCAAGCACACCTCTCCGACAGCATGCATGTCATCTTCCTCCCACTTATCACTGCCCTCATCATAATCCAATTCCAACTCATTCTCGCCAATGTTTACTTCAAGCATTAAGCGGTCTGACATCTTTTCACACTGCACATCAAGCACAGCCGTGTCCAACGCTAAGGGTAACGCAACCGGGGATTGCGTGGACGAGCGCTTCATGTAGGGTAGGATGCTGAATACCCCCCTAGTTCTTCAGACCAATGTCTAGGGGTTGCAATAAGCACTGCTGGTGCGACCAACTGTCTTCCAGCCTCACATGATAGCCTCGATTCACCGATCGCCTGGCTGCTTTAACCAGACAGGTCTCCTACACCACCATACCCCTGAGCCACAAAAGCTCCTGAAAATTGTAGCCCCCCTACTGCTCTCATCAGATCCCCACAACCATTGCCCTCCCCACACAAAGGCTACCCTGGGCTCCCCAGCACCTGTCACAACCCTCACCTTCTTCTCCTGTCGTGCCTGCCCTATCTCTACAAAGATGCTCCCAATGATCTTCTGCCTTCTCAACAAATCTGCACTGCTCCTTAATTCGTGCTTCCACGTCAGCCCTTGCCACTTGGTGCTGTGTCCACTCCTCAGCCCTGTCGGCCTGCCTGCACCCTCATCACTAGATATGGTCTGAAACAGGCCCAAAACTATAGTGCCACCGGCAGACCCTGCATCACTGGCCTGGGCAGCTAACCATTCAATGCCCCTTGTCTCCAGTGGTAAACTGCTCCCTATCTCTTTTTCCCCATCATGCTTCCTTTTACTTCGCAGGCCAGGGACTGTGTCAGCCACATGAGCCACCCCCCTCTGGGCCACCTTGGATGTTAAATCCAAGGGACCTTCTTGTGGCAGGGGCCCACTTGCATCAAGGACCCCTGAATTCTCCAGAAATGCCTCAAAACCCTTGGGTCTCTTAGGCCCCATCCCACGTGGTGCATGAACTGCTAGCAAGCCACATTCACTTGCAGCCTGCCTCAGCATTGAAGGGAGGATCTGGTGCCTCCCCACAGTCTTTTGTACTGCCACCACAGGGGACGTTCTCCTGCCTCTCACTACCCTGATCCACCCTCTCCTTGCCTTTTCTCTGTGAGGGGAGCAAGCTATGATCGCAATGGTGACACCGCCCGATGCTGTCCATATTGGGCAACACATCTCAAACCAGGCCTGGTCAAGGAAGTAGAGAGCCACTCAGGCTCTCCTATACAGTGTTGCTGTTATCATGCGCCGAGGGCTGAGTTTCGCTTGAGGCTATAAATAATAAGGAGTAAAGTCGCTTTGGGCTCTCTGACTCCACGAAACACAAATGTAGTGTGTGTGTGTGTATTATATGCGCCTGCCTCCCCTAGGCTTAGTCAACTCCCTGCCACTGGGATCGTGAGTTACAGAGTGGAGGGCTGAGAAAACCCTCCCCCTCACCATCTACATGGCAGAACCTGATTCCACTGCTTCTCACCTGCGGCCTGTCCCAAGGGCACTTGCGATGGTGGTGGTGGGCTGCCTGCATTCTGGACTCTGTTTGGCTCTGCGAGGGGCTGTGGATCGCAGCGCATGGGCTGAGGAGCTGGTCTCCTGTCCATGAGCGCTCCATGGGCGGCCCGTGTAGCAGTGATACACAGCTGCACCTGCACTCGGCTGCTGGGGCCCGGGTGAAGAATAGTTAGGCCCGTCCACGCCTGACCTGAGTGGGAGAGGCCGTCCCACTTCTTTGAAACAGCGTGCTGCACTGCAGTGTTACGCCCTGGCTGTGGGACTACAACAAAGAGGAGGTGGGCCCACAATGTTTCCCTCTGCCTCCCAGCACTGAGGCAGCTTCAGTCTGGATTCATCCTTCCTATGGCAGGGAAGACCCCATCACTTTTGTCCCACTCACCCAGGGCCCTAGCAAATCAGCTCGATAGGGGCTACAACCAGGTGATCTGCAGAGCGGTTGAGGACATTGTATGCTCACCCCACGAGACAGCAAAATCACCTCCGCGTCACATCATGATCTCACCTCCAGAATGTGACCATGAGCACCTTGCGCCTGCCCCAGGGTCACAGTCGTCTGTGACACCTCTACCTCCCTTCACTCAATTGTCAGATCCTGCATTGGCAGGGCCGCAATGGTGCCACTGGCTGGGACATCTCCAACACTACTTCCATGCTACAAGAGAGGAGGATGGTACAGCCTGGCGGTTGCTGATGATGCACTTTGGGGGCGACGAACTTTATGAGCTGTTTGAAATGCTCCCTAACACCAGAGCAGATTACGATTTTGACGCAACAGTGGTGGCCCTCAACAGATACTTCGATCCACAACTGAACCCAGACTAGGAGCATTTCAAATTGGAGCAGGCGAAGCAGACTGACACAGAATCCGCAGACATGTTCTACGCCAGACACCGAAAACTTGCAAGCTCCTGTGTGGACCTCAATGAAAATGCAGAGATCTGGGCCCAAATCATATAACCTTGCTCAAACTGATTCTTTGGCAGCCTGGCATCTCACTTGATGAGATACTGATTTTAGCCAGATTGCACGAACTTTCCAACATTCGCGCTGAAGACATCCGCAGCGATAGGCCATCTGACTGCCTCCATGTGTCCCAGAAAGGCCACTACAATAAAGGGAGAACAGGTGGATGCCACCCAAGGGTGACGAGCATTTTCCCAACAGGCCAGCTCCCACGAGCCAGGTGATCGGAGCTGTGGAAACTGCGGGTTTGAGCACAAAACACCTGCCTTTTCTCCAGCCAAAGGGAAGACCTGCTCCCGTTGAAGGAAGGCCAACCATTTTGCAAAAGTCTGTAGGGGCAGGAGACCACAATCCAATGCCAAATTACTGAAGAGGGCCACGGCGATGCTCTACCACGTGACCCTGGGCAAAAACCCTGCAGAAGAAGGACAGGCTGCCCTCTCTAAGCCTGAAATATAAGATGACGAAGAGAAGGAGGACATCATCATCATATCCTTCATGGGAAAGACAAGCCCCAAGAGAAGACCACCACCGATGTGAGACATGATCATCAATGGAGTCTAAATGGCAGAACTCATCGACACCAGCGCCTCGGTGAATGTAGTTGATGCAGAGCAGTATGACCAGCAGAAGCCGCTTCCTCCTTTCCTACCATGCAAAACATGCATATTCACATATGGAGGTACCAAGCCGCTACCCCTCAGGTGTGGTGGACACCACCGTGTGATGCAACAGTCACTAGAAGAAGGCAAGGTTCCATGTGGCCAAAGGTAGCAAAGGTAACCTCCTTGTGTTCCATACAGCAGAGGACTGGGACCTGGTATTCTTTGCCAGGCAGGTCCACGACTCACACGCCGAGGCCGTACTGCAGGAATTCCCACAACTGTTCAAGGGGTTAGGCAAATTACAATGCAAGCAGTTTAAACTCCACATCGACCTGTCGTTAGTCCAGCCCTGCGGCATCAACGGGTGCCTTTCCAACCAAGACCTCAGGTAGAGCGGGAGCTGCAGGCCCTGGAAGACTTGGGAGTGATCAAAAAAGTCACATGTCCCACTCCATGGGTATCACCACTGGTCATCACCCCAGAACCAAAGAAACCCGGCACAATACACCTATGCGTGGACATGAGGCTCCCAAACCGGGCAATCAAACGGGAACAACACCTCACCGCCACCATAGATGACTTTTCAGCTGACCTGAATGGGGCTAAGTGTTTCTCCAAACTGGACCTTAATTCAGGGTACCACCAGCTGGAGCTGACACCTGAGAGCCTAAACATCACTACATTTTCCCCCCATTTGGGCCTCCTGTACTATAGAAGGCTGAGCTTTGGCATTTCCTCTGCAGCTGAAGTCTTCCAAAATGCCGTTCGTGGAACCCTCTCAGACTTAGCTGGAGTCATAAACCTTAGCAGCAACCTCCTCATGTACTCAGAGACACTGGAGGAACACCACAAGAGTCTAAGGGCGACCCCCAGAAGACTGTTAGTTTTACAGGAACTCTATCGACCTCCTTGGGTATGTCTTTTCACAAGACGGACTGCTGTTAGACCCTAGGAAAGCTGAGGCAATTTGGAACACCCCGGTCCCGAACAATCCTACTGAGGTTGAGAAGTTTCCGGGGCATGGCAACATACTGCGGGAGATTTGTTCCCAATTTGGCCGCCAAGGCGGAACCACCCCGGCAATTTTAACCGAGCTGTTGCCTAGTGGGAGTGGAGCAGTGACGCACACAAATCAGTCAGGTCTATCAAGGAAACCCTCCTTGACAAAGCCACAATGGCTTACTTCCACCCACACAGAAAAACTGAGGTAGTGGTGGACGCTAGCCCCGTCGGGCTAGGGGTGGTCCTACTTCAAGAGAGACGGGACCAGGAATGGGTACCAGTGACCTAGGCGAACCGGGCCCTGCCAACTGTCGAAACAAAGTATGCCCAGATCGAGAGAGAGGACCTAGCAATCCTGTGGATATGCCAACAATTTCACCTGTACTTTTGCGGGAAGGAGTTCCGGATGGTCACTGACCAAAAACTGTTGTCTCCCTCTTCACAGGCACTGCCCAGCTCACACCACCAGGGATAGAGTGATGGGCTGTGCTGCTGCAGCAGTACAGGTTCCAAGTCACATATCGTCCAGGTACCAACAACCCGGCTGACTATCTATCACGCCACCCCCACCCTCAGGCAGAGACTGAGACAGATGAGGATGAAGAGGGTGCTGAGTGCTTCTTATAGGTGGTTGTGCAGATGGCATGTCTGACAGAACAGAAGTTGCAGAAGCCACCATAGATGATGTGAGCCTCCAGAGGGCTAAGGAGGCAGTAACAATGAGACAAAAGCACCTGTTCCTGGAAGGATACAAAACATTTACTCCCTTCGAGTGCTACATGAGACAACAGCTGTGGAAGGTGAGGAGGGAGCTGTGGGAAAACAGGGAAGGTCTCCTACTCCAAGGACAGAAGATTGTGATGCCTCTGGGATCACATCATCGAGCTGGTGCATCAAGGGCACCAAAGGAGGGCAAAACCAAGGCATGCCTCTGAAGCAAACTGTGGCTCCCCGGGATGGACACTCTGGTGGATGAGTGAGTGAGGAGGTGTCATTCCTGCACAATAAATGCTGCTGACCAGCCTCCATCCCCACTGCTCACCAAAGAGCCAAGCTATAGGCTCGGCTGAGCATGGACTTCGTGTGTTTCCCAGACGGCCGCCTGACAACCGTACTGATTGATTCCTGCACTAGATTCCCAGTAGTCGAGCTGGTGACGATGACGGAGTTCGAGCATGTCAAACTAGTGTTGGAAAAAACTTTTGCCCTCTTAGCTCTGCCCAAGGTAATCAGGACTGACAATGGGCCGTCTTTTCATGGCCAAGAATTTCAAGATTACTTGGCCTCCCTTGCCATCTGACACAGACAGCTCACACCTTAGTGGCCTCAGGCCAATGGGGATGTTGAAAGGTTCATTAGGACTCTGAACCAGGTGCTGAGGATAGGGGTTGACCAAGGGGAGAACCCAGAGTAATGCCTCTATAGATTCCTGAGGGCATATGGACAGATGCCGCACAGCACCACAGGATGTGTCCCGAAAGCTTTAATGTTGAAGCAAACCCCCAGAGACTGCATTCCGGCTAATGCTAGTTGGCAAGCCAAAGAGTTGGATATGGAAAAGTTCCAGCAGCAGTGAAAGGTCTCTAATGCAAAGGCCAGCGAGGCACAGAGAGCCAAGGTCTCGGACCTTCAAGTAGGGAACTGGGTGGCGATGAAAGATAGAAACCCAGGGTGGAAGTTTTTGACTCCATATGAACCTGAAGTGTGGAAAGTTGAAAAGATGGCTGGGACTATGGGCACCGTTCAGTAAGGTGAAAGAACTGTGACAAGAAACATTGCATGGTTTAAATGTGCTATCCCGCCTGATGACGGCAAGAGGGACGATACAACCTGCAAGGAAGAGGAAGAAGAAGGAAGCCCCAGCAACTCCATAATTAGTCCGGTGGGTTCAGTGCCCCCAATCATGCCTAGAGGTAGGGAGTCTCAGATACTACCGCAGACAGAAGAGGCGGGGACCCCTGTTGACGTGTGAGAAGGAGACAGCAGCAGATGCCAGAGGTATGGGTTGCAACCCAATTCACCTCCCAGCCAGTGGCTGTGTGACTAAGTTTGCCAGCTATGAAATGTTTGTGCTTTTTTGCTCATGATATCTCTCTCCCTCTCTCTCTTTATTTCGCTCTGATGCTTGTTACATAAGGGAGAGATGTAGAGAGACATTCAGGCTTTCCTATACATTCTTGCTGTTTTCATGCACCGGGGCTGAATTTCACTCTAGGCCATAAATAAAATGGAGTAAAGTCTCTTTGGGCTCTTTGACTCCATGAAACATAAGTGTAGTGTGTGTGTGCCTGCCTCCCGCGGCCCAGTCAACTCCCTGCCACTGGGAGCTTGAGTTACCGAGTGGGGTGATCTAAGAAAACACTCACCCTCCACTGCTACAAAGGGCACCACACCTGGGCACCTACGGTGCGCAGGGCGTCGCACACTGCATCAGCTTCCCTCTTGCCCACCATAATAGAAAACACTTCAATCTGTGCCTCCCAGTCTAACCTGGAACCAAAAAACATCTCCCAAAGTTTATTCTGCCCCTTTGTAATGCATGAGGAGATGAGGAGTCAGGAAGAGGCTTTAATCCCTCTCCTGATCTCATATATAGATGGCGGTATATATATATATATATATATACATATATATATATATATATATACCACCTGCCCCAGCCTACAACCCACCAACCCACCAATCCCTGTCCGGTCTATCATGCCCCACAAAGTTTCCCAGGGTAAGACTAGGCTGTGCCTCTATCTTCTCCCACGACCCTCCATTCTGTTTATTGAATAGAATGCCAAGTGGCTACTGTAGTGTAGGCCCCAAGAATGATGCAGTAGCCAGTATGCACCTAAACAACTTTAATGCAGACTGTAACATTTTCAACCCTCTTTTCCCGCCTTTCCTCCTGGTAGTTAAACCCTATTACACACATCATCCCCGGCACGACCATCATGCCTCACAGTGGTGGGGTGTGGTCATTTACTTCCCTTACAAATATCGCCTATTTGGGCTCACCTGGGTACAGGCAAACACTACATTGCTCCCCAACTTTGAAAAACAAGATAAAATAAACAAAAACAAAGACTTTACGCAGAGATACAGAATTAGAGCATGGCAGGGGTGGACACAAAACTCACAGACAATGAGAGGTTACCCCCTTTTGTCCCTTTAAGTCGGTCATGAAGTCAGCATAGCGCCTGGACGGTCTGGATTGGACCTCAGGTTGTACCGCCCAGCTCCTGGCCTCCCTGACAGCATCTCTTGGGTCCCATCAGTGGCCAGCATCCCTCCTGCTGTAAGCTGGGTTTAACCTGTTGCTGGGAGGGGATGAGGTAGTGGTGTAGATTGCTCAAACGTCACACTCCCTGCTGCCGAGGGTCCACCCATACGGGGGACTCGGGTGACGGGATAGTGGTCTCCTGATCACTCTGAGATCTGGCAGCCACAGAACCATCCCTCCTGTGATCTGAGGGTGAGGAGGAGAAGAAATGCTTAAACTGGTACACATTCCTTGGGATGCTTTTGCCATCTCTCATTGCAGGTACCATAGACCCCTTGACGGCTGTCACAGTCCACAACTCAGCCTCGAAAGGTAAACAGAATTTCCCCCCCTGGGTGGCGATCTTTGACTAGAGAGTATCTCCTACTTGGACAGGGATTTTCCAGGCTCTCTGCTTCCATGAAGCATAGTCATTGTTGCTAGAACTCTTTCTCAAGGATTGACTTTGGGGATTGGTCTGAGTGGCCCACAGAGGGTGGTGTGGGATGGCGTCCATCACGGCCCTCCAAAAACAGACCTGGCATGGGGTAGCCCCAGTGGTGGAATGGTGTAACTCCGTACTCGAAGAGAAAAGTGTATACGACACCCTTGATGTTTTGCCACTCCGCCATAGCAATGCGGATTGCCTTTGATAGTGTCTTTACAAATCTTTCCACCTCTCCATTTGCCTCGGCCACCTGGGAGTATCCCGACGATGCTTGGTGTTCCTGGATTCCAAAAACTCAGACCACACACGACTGTTGAATGGGGGTCCATTGTCTGTACGAATCTCACCAAAAAGGCTGTGGATGGCCATCAGCTTTTCTATCTTTGGGATGACCATGGATGCTGATGTGAATGTCACGAGCTCCACTTCGGGGTATCGAGATTAGTTATCTACTACTACTCACATGAGAGAACCATTGGAAAGACTACCAAAAACAGCCCTGACTCTCTGCCAGGGGAGCGTGGGGCCATCCTCGGTGATGACTGGCACTGGGGGGTCAGGCACTCCACTTGCTTGGAAGACAAGGCACCCTTTGACTACATCATTTGCCTGTTGGTCCAGCCCGGGGAACCAGACCTTGTTTTGGAGCCTATTTTTCGACTTAACAATACCCTTGTGGGCTTTGTGCAATAGCAGAACAACTCACGGTCTCAGACAGGCTGGTAGCACAAGGCAGGATCCTCTCAGCAAGCACCCTTCCTCACTCACTGATAGCTCATGGCAGACATGAAAGGGCTTGGAGCATGGATTTGGCCTCCATGGTATGGAAAGTTGCGGGGTGCTTTAGAGGGTGCAATCGCAAGACCATGTGGCTTCCACGGTCATCTGCAAACAGTTGTCTTGATCAGTGGCTTCCACTACTTTGGCGAGAGGTATGGGCAACAGCCTTGTCCGGTCCACCACCAGTCTGACGTACTCTTCGTTTTTGAGAGCCTCCTCGGCTTCCTGGGGGGGTGGCTGGGTGCGCACGACATGACAAGAAATCAGCAGGGTTCTGAGTGCAGGGTTGGTACTCCACACTGAAGTTGAACTCTTGTAGTTGCAGTATCCACTTCCTGATCCTCGGTGGTGGATTGGATGATGACCCCGTGAAGAGAGAAAGGAGCGGCTTGTGGTCATAACACTGTAAACACCCACCAGTGGATGGCGATGGCTTCCCGTTCTATCTGGGACTACTGCTGCTCTGTAGGCATCAGTGTTCTGCTGGCAAAGGCAATGGGAGCCCACTCCCTGCAGTCTTGTCTCTGGGCTAGTACAGCACCTAAACCAGTGGGGCTGGCATCAATGGCTAGCTGGGATTCGTGTTGGGGGATCGAAATATGCCAGCGTGGTATCAAATGAGAGGGTATTCTTTGTGTTCTCAAAAGCACACTCTTGCTCTTCGCCCTACACCCAAGGGTGATCGGCCTTGGTAAGGTCCTATGATGGGCCGGTGACGTCTGATGGTTTCCTCATGAAACACCAACAATATGAGACCATGCCTAGGCAGCTTCTGACCCCAGAGACAGAGGTTGGGGCTGGAGGCCTCTTGAATCTCCTTCACTTTGGCTGGGTTGCGGCCAATCCCTTACTCTGAGAACTGGTACCGGAAGAAGCAAATTTCCCTCTTCAAGAACTCACACTTTTCATGGTACAGTGTCAGACTGTTTTCCCGCAGCCTCGTGAACACCGCTTGTAGACAAATCAGCGTGGGGGAATGCCCCAGAATGTCGTCACTCAGGTTTAGAACCAATGAGAGCCCTTGCAGGACCCCTTTGATTGTGTGCTGGAACACCTCGGCGGCGCTGGAGATGCCGAAGTTTAAAAGGGTGTACCTCCAGATGCCCATGTGTGTGGAGAAAGTAGTTATTGGTCGGTAGTCTGGGTGTAACACAATCCCGTGGTAACCAGATTGGAGGGCCATCTTGGACAACCACTTGGAGCCTGAAAGCTCTCCTATGATGATGTCTATTGTTGGGGTCAGGTGCCTCTACTGCTTGATTGCTTGATTGGGAAGACGCATGTCTATGTAGATGCAAACCACATCCGGCAGCTTGGGCTTCTTTTCGACTACTATTGAGGAGACCCAGGGGTGGTCCCCGATACTTTCTCGATGATACCTGCTTCCTCTAAGAGTTGTAATTCCCTTTCCACATTCGGGCGCAAGTGGAAAGCTATCCGCCTGTATCTGAGGGCAGCTGGGGCTACGAAATTGTCGATATGCAGCATGAGGGGTGGCCCTTTCCGGCATTCCATGCCACTGAAGTGTGCGTTGAACTCTTAAGTGAGGTCTCCCAAACTGCTGGTGTGAACTCTGAATGCGAAGTGCACTAAAATTAGGCTTTGGGCTGTCAGGCAACAAAGCAGGAACCCTGAACCCTCTTGCGACACACAGACCTTGGTTGTGAGCGTCACACCTTTGTGCGTGATGTTTGCCGTGAAAATGCCAGCTATCTTTAGCAGTTGGGTGTTCCCAAAGATGTATATGTGCCCCCTTGTGGGTTTGAGTGGAGATGGGCCCGGTAGGCTATGGTACATTTCGGCAGGCATGAGATTGATTGAGGGCCCTGTGTCAATTAGAGCTGGAATGGATTGACCACGTACTATCACTTGGCATGTGGGTAGCTGTCAGTTGTTGACTGCTCCTTTGTCTACCACTCTCACCACATGAACCACCTGTTGGTCATCGTCCATGTCACTCTCTGATGAGGTGGTGGGAAGGGCGACTACAGCCCTGTTTGCCTTCTTAGGGGTGGTCTTTGCTACCTTGGGCAAGGAACGGCATACCTTCGTGAAGTGGTGCAGTTTGCAGCACGCACTACAGATTTTCCCTCAGGCTGGGCAGCCGACAGAGTGCGGCAGGGGGCCACCACACCATCTGCAAAGTCTGTCCTTGGCTTCACCCTGGTGTGTTTGGCCCTGGCCTTGGAGGTTTATGTGATCACAGCTTTGACCAGTTCAGACTTTATTTGGATGGTTGGCGTCTGTTCCATGTGTGCGGCACATGCTTTTGACAGTTCCTGCGAGCGACCTCGGGTGAGGATGTCTCTCATCTTCATATTTGGTTCCTGCAAGATGCGCTGACAGAGTTTTGTGGAAGCGCATCCTTGGATAAACTGTCCTGCCATCTTCATCTGGCAACTTGCATGTGCTGGCCAGATGTCTTAGGCAAGTATAGAAGACATCCATCCGTCGGCCTTCTGGCATGCTAGGCGCAGTAGGAAACATTCATAGTTAGGGTTTGCATAGGGTTCAAAACGTGCGGTGATTGCATCCTTCAGCGTGGCGTACCTGTGGGGGGTCACCACTGACTTGGAGACTTTGTGGATGTCCACCCCTCCCAAGTGTAGGTGTAGTGGTTGTTTGATTTCATCCTTCACTTGAAGGGCTTCGAAGTAGGTTTTGGGGCATTTAATCCAAGCTTTCCAATGTGCAGCCTGTGTGTGGGAGTGCCCCAGAGATCATGAAAGGTTCAAGGGCTGTGATGTTGGACATGTTGGAGGGATTAGCGTGCTGTCGCTGGCTTATCAGTGATGTCCTGTGTTAGGTTCCTGTGGCCTTCTTGACTGGATGTTGGTTGTCTGTGCAGTGGCCAGCTCTCTTCCCCCTTTTTTGTGTAAGGTGGTTTCTCTTGCCTGACACACAAACATGCTAGGCATTGGGTGCTATTCGGGGCCAGTGGGTGCTGGAATGCAGGTTATAGGGTGCTCCAGGGGAAAACTCAGATCTTGCTCGATGATATGGGGATCACTGGAGGCAGAGCGGTGGGCACGCTGTAATCACAGTACTTGTTCAATGTTGTGGTGAGCTCAGCAGGCAAAGCGGTGAACATGCTGTATGCATAAGGTGGGCGGCAGCAGCAGGCTTCCATACAGCTTCGGCTTGCGGCGTGTGAGAGCGCTGTGCATCTTGGAGGCGGGGCAGTGCAGAGTTTAGCGTGCAGGGTGGCAGAATGCATGGGGGTCAGCCGCACTGCCAGACAGAGCCCGTGCGTGTCCGGAGGATAGCCGCAGGTGGTGGGCGGAGTCCCACGTTGGTGTGCAGGTTGCCTCTGGTGGTAGTTTCAGCTGGAGGCACAGCAACGCCGCTCGAGGCAAACGTGAGCACAGATGCAGGTGAGGAAGGCGGCGTGCCCTCCCCCCCACCTTGTTGCCAATATAGTGTAGGCCCCAAGAACGATGCCGTAGCCAGTATACCACTTTATAACTTTAATGCAGACTGTAACTTTTTCAACCTCCTTTTCCCGCGTTCCTCCTCTTACCCACGTCATCCCCTGCATCACCATCACACCTCACAATGGAGGGGTGTGGCCATTTACTCCCCTACAAATATCACCTATTGGGCTCGCCTGGGTACAAGCAAAATCTACAACTACTAGATTGTTAGAAGCCATGCCGTTTAGTTTCAAAGCTAGTCTCTTTAGCATTCTGCTAATCTCCCTCTACAAATCTGTTTTTCAGAACAGCATCGTTCCTTCATCCCTATGTCTACCTTATTATTCCCTCATGCTATGAGGAACCTCCCAGTGCGATTTCATTCATTTAATTGAGATGGAGAAATCATTATGTTGTTTTCAGACAACGTTTATGTTTTTTGGTTGGCCTTTGTTACCCACTTCCTCTTGCCATTATGTCATTTCCGTCCACCCACTGTGTTTGCATTTAGTGTGAAATCCGAGCAGTACATGCACTGCTAGTAGGTGTGACATGGGTAGTGGGAATCGCCTCGCGGACTTCCGAAGTGGGCTCAGTTTTTCACTTTTGCTTTAAATTATCTCTTTTTTGTAAATAGGTTTTTCTAGACAGCATCACGGCAATGCTGATTATTAGTACTGAATCCTACAGATATCTACTAATAATGTATGCTTTACTATTCAGTTAGAAACTGCTTAGGAGTGCGAAGATTCATAGTGTGCTGCTGTGTCCCCCCAGCAGTAATTATCTAAAACCAGACGAAGCTACAACACCCTTTTAAAAGAGTGAGTAAAATCGAGGACATTTAAAACGGTGAAAATAGTTTAAAAGCATCGCATCTCTACCGTCTCCTCCATCTGGAAGTTCTGAGTCCCATAAGAGCTGTAGAAATGATGCACTGCAATAAACTCTAGTGACTTACGAAAATACATCATCGGCAAAGCAATACAGGTAGGTTTGCTGATGCGGATCTGAAAAAACAGCCCCAGACTTCTGGAACATTAACTGCCAAGAGCTGCCCAAGCCCTTTTTGAGTATACCGGAACTGAAATGCAAAGGATTATTATTTTACCTGCATTATGGGTTCTTTTGCATGGATTCTGCAATGCAATTTTCTGGCTATTAAGTTATGGGAAGTTTATGTAAATCGGAGGTGGAGGTCCACAGTCAGATTTGGCTCAGAAAGCTCACTCAGATACTAAAGACAATCTTTTCTGGCTTTGCCTGGGAGTCTTCCTGGGTGTGATAAGGTCTGTTTGGTGGTCTCTGGCCAACCCTGGTTACCACTGGTTCTGTTCTGGTTGCCGAATTAATTCCATAGGCCATGAGGGATTACTCAGGTATCTAAGTGCAAGAGGTTACTGATGGCAGTGGCTTAACAATAGTCCCTGGACCCCCCCGCGGTGCGTACTGTGTACCGGCGGCAGGCCCCTGGTCTGAAAGCTCCTGACCAGGTCCTGGGTGCGAGGACCCCTTCATGTATTTTGCAGAGGGGAGGGGTTATCAAGGTTTGTTACGCCACTGACTGATGGCCCAATTACAGGTTGCACAGTACTGATGGGATTGAACCTTCGCACCTGTGGACACCAGTGCCGGTAGCATGCAATTACAGGTGAATCTGCATACAGTGGGAAATAACTGTGAAGACCTAGGTTTTTGGGTGATCTTCCACACAGAATTCAAAACTTCATGGGGACCAGCATTCTTATTTGAAATGAATTGGGAATACGGAGGTATCCTGTAGCAGGACCGTAAGAGGTAACTCCAATAAAAAATCAGAGCATTGTTACTCATGAACACATAAAGGAATGATTCTGTAGGGAAGGGTAGTTACAGATGGAGCGGAATGTCAGCAGGTCAGCTGGTTTGCTTACATTGTGTGCACATATTGCCTTTAGCAACTCATCTCTAAAGGCAAAAAATAAATAAGCTTTGCCTCACTGCACCCATTAACACTTACACTAATTAATATGCCCACTCTTGAGTGTGTTTTAAATAGGCAAAGAGTGGTGACATGTTAAAAAATATGACTTTCTTAATGTTAGATTCTCGGGCCTGGTGTACTAAGGTTCCATTTGCAATAGTATTTGCAAATTGCACCCTGACTGTGGATGGAATCGGGGTTTGCAATCCCACTTTTGTACTGCTAGGCAGGTTTACAAAATTACCAGAATGACATGCCTAATTAATATTTGTTAGGCAGGTCACAATTTGCAACAACCTGTGGCTGGCTGCAAATACCGGGATGATGGCCAGTAAGGGTTAACAGACCACTGTCACTGCGTTTGAATTCCCAACCCTGAAACCTTTTTTTAAAGCAACCCAAACTCCTTCAAAGAACTGGCGCTGCTTTTAACAAAAAGGGACCCTTTAGATGCCACCACCTTTGAGGGTTCGGTAACAGGTAAATGGTTTGTGACTGGCCGCAAAACATTGACATATAGGTTACCTAATCGTAATTGTAATGTCCCTAATCGTAATTTTCATGCCCCTTCCAAATTGTTATTTGTTAAGGCTAACAAATCCCATTTTATAAATTGGAAAATACTTTTCCAACTCGTAAAATCGTTTTTTTCACATAGTAGGCATTTCGTGGTCACAAGCCCAGTGATTCTGAGAAGGTTTGTGAATGCAAAATCCTTTTATATATCTGCCTCATGTTCCACAAATTATATAGTAAACAATGCTTTGCAATTATCAAATTGATTTGGCACCGTCTTTTTCATTGATTCCACAAGATTTTGTACAGGCTGATACTTGGGATTCTTGTTTCTTTTATTTTTCACAAATGCTCAGTTCCCGTTTTGTGTGCTCGGCCTTGGCTTACAAGCTATTATTGCACTGTTGCTTCAGAGAATAACGTAAAGCCAGATGATGCTCTGCTTTTGGTAACTTCCCCCCAGCCCACAAGCTGGTCCTCTTCTTCCTTTTTTGGGCTCATACATACTCATGGATCACAAGATTTCATCTGCTTCTGTGAGTGATTGCATGTTCCTTAGTCAAATTGTTGCACCTTCACTGTCAAACTGTGAGGAAGTGGGCTGGGGACATTGCCTACTGCTTCGAACTTGGCAAGGGGCTAATACTCCAAACTAGCTTGCATTGAGTTGATCTCAGGCTGGTGGTGCATGCAGAGTGCTAGCAGTATCTGGATAGAGGCTTCACTTGCGTGGAGAATGCACTGCATGACAGAATCGAGAAAATGAACCACCTTTCCAGGAAGCGATGAACTCTTACAAAGGCTGGAGAGATGGCGGCCATATTGGCTCTCTGGATGTATGGGTATAACTTCTCTGTTGGCCCATGGCATCTTTGCTAGACAATCACAGTTCAATGTTGCTTCAGCCAGGACTTTGCTTTTCGATCTCAGATTTCCTTTGCCAAGAACCCGTTGGTTTCCTCTGGATTTGTATTGAAGAATCCTGGGAACATAATTCTGAAAGTGGCATTGTTATAGAAGTGTACTTTGAACTATTTTTTAATATTCATACAAACTCTTTTAAGACTTTTCTAAGAGTTTTACTAGTGTTTATCTTATGAAGGAACAGGATGTATTCTGTAGCTTGGACTGTGTCACCCTTGTTATGCATGAATCTCAAATTATCGTCTATGCTTGCATGAATTGCTAAACTAGGGAACAGCAAAATATAAACTTTTTGTTGATGATCTTTCCGAGCTACATGTGTCAAGGTGAATCTGAAATAATCTTCCACAGAGAGCACTTTATATATGGTTATTCAAGTCATACAGAGGAGTGTTAGTGAACATATATTTAAAGTATTTATGCTTTGTATATTTCGTTTTCTGGAATTACACATTCCACACCAGAGTATAGAGAGTTGGTTTTACACAGCGATACTTTTAGGTTATATCCATTTACTGTTACAGTTTAGCATAGACCCCTTTATGGCAAAATACTAAAGATATATTTTTGCCAATAGAAATGACGATATCCTTAACCGTGGAAGAGATGAGTCAGAGTTGTGGAGTACAATGTCTCTTTTTTTCTCTCTTATCCCAATCTCTTTCCCCCATTTCTACCAGTGACAATAATATTCTTGTGTTTGTGGTCATTGTTGGAGGAGGTGAGAGATGAAAGAGTCCATCTCTCCAGTTGGATACTAAGCATAAGATCAGTGCATCCTGACACAAATATGGCAAGACCCCAAATGGGTGCTTAGGAGCACAAGCACTAATCAAAGGAGGTCTCAATATCCCTAAATGCAAAAACCGAAGTACCCTAAATGATTACAGGTAGCTTGTCTCCATGAGAGAGGGAAAAGAATGGTGAAAGGGACAGGTGCTCCTAAAGGGGAATGTAAAAAATAATAAAACAGGGCATCAATGTGTAATCCCTTTACTCTAAGCACACTAGCTTACCACATAATACCCTAGAAGAAACTGCAAAGAAACTGTGGGTCTTATTTACAAGCCCCTGTGTGCCACTGGAGCGTCAATTTTTTGACATTCCCGTGGCTCACACTGCGGAGCCATATCTACAAGGCCAGGTAAAGCCACCCGGCATGGCTTTTCATGGCCTTGTAGAAATGGGGTGAGGCAACGCAGCACAGGTAGCTGAGTTGCCTCACACTGCGATAGATAGGCATGCCATGGGCGTTACAGTGGGGGTTCCCACGTAACACCCATGGCATTTGACACATTCCCAAATTTACAACATGCTGTAAACCTGGGAATGCATCAAAAGTCTACTCAGGGAGGTGCAACGAGGAGAAATAACATTATCGCTCCCCGTTTTTTCCTCTTTCTATGTGCGCTGCAGGAAATCACCTCCTTTGATTCCTTTTTATGAGGAACGTGTCCCTTCCTGCACAAAAGCAATCAACCCTACAATGCAGGCACCCTTTCACCGAGGTGCAAGGTTGCCTGCATTGGCGCATGGCAACTAATTGGGTGCCAGCGCTGTGGAAGATGACAGGAATACACCGTATCTTATAGATACTGTGCATTCCTGCCCTTTTCTTTTGACGCAAGGCAGCGCAGTACTGCCCTGCACCAAAACATTGTAAATGAAGCCCCAAGAGACAAGTAAGTTCTTCTCTGTCCCTAAAAGGGAAATATTTGAAGCCAAACATTATAGCAGCTACAAAGTAGTAGCAACAAGGGTAAGGCATTGAGGGGAGACGCAGCCTTTCCCAAAAAGAAAATACCTATACAACCTGCAACGTTACCAGGAGAAGACTGGACTTAAAGTCACCCATTTTTCTTTCCTTCTGCTCGTGTAGCTGAGGGAGACCAGAAGGTTGCCAGAGAATCCACATGACTGGTAGACCACCATATTCCACACAAACGGAATGGCTTGCCACAAGTGCCAAACACCTTCTCCTCCCTGCTTCCCTCCTCAGAGATGCAGTCTGTCCAAATACTGCTCCCAGGGAGATATATAGTGAACAGCTGGTCCCCAATGTTAGTATGGAGTTGCCAAGCTCTCTTAAGAAGTAGGCACCGCAAGCTTAGCTCTTCGTCTATGCTGGGTTGAGTCAAGTTCAGCGTTTCTGTTCCATTCAGTTGGTATCCTCCTAACCTGGCCTAACAACGTGCACTGCTCAGTCACTGTTGTACTTTGCTGACAAGAGTGAATGGTGACCATGATAAGTGAATAAACAAAGTTTGGCCTGACAGTAGTCACTTAGGTGCCCATTTCTCTAGGGCCTCAGGTTCCATGTTTCTATACTGCAGTAGACAATGGTCCAGACCTGCAATCACACAGCAAGTGCAGTCCATGGCTAGTCAGGACTTGGGCTGCCTGGGCCCAGGCTGAATAAGGCTGGGAGGAATGTGCAAGCATGGCAGCTGTAAGAACAGGGCAGCAGCCTGCTGTGGGCGTGGCTAGGGCAGTTAAAAGTCTGGGCAGCATACCACTGGTGCACTACTGTACTGCGCATGTCCTGCGGCCCATCACACCGCTGATGACCCAACCCAGCTGTAATTAATCTATGGGAGGCGAGGTCAAAGTGAAAAGATCGGGGCACACCAATAATGTCTCTAATAATCGCAGTGTTTGCCATCATACCATCATCTGTTGCGCTGTGAAGCAGCAGAAGTACAGGAATGTCGGGACATAGGCAGGCCTGCAGGAACAGAACAGACAGCCAGGACAGACAGGACATTTTCACTGCGGCCACCACCCACTGAAAGAACTAAAGACTTCCGCTGCCATGAAATAAGTCGCGGCGTTGACCACGCATATCCAAATGTTAACTTAGGCACTAATAGTGCCCTTCCTAAGGTTACCTTCACTAGTGAGCCGTTTCTGATTGTCTTTCTATCTTTTCCGCCGCTGTCTTTGTAAGATTTATGAAAGATTATGACAGCAAATTACTATCAGTGTATTACTCTGTTACATCTTATTTTATGCACTTTTAAGATATTTCTGTGTCCCTACTTATTGAAACACAATACAATAAAACAGAATATGTGGTAGAACCCTAGCATCAAACCCTAACCAATGTGCCACAGACCCGTTTTAAGAATCTCCTTTCCAGGAATCATGTCGCCTCCGAGGAACTGTTACAGTGTTAAATATCTCAGCTACTTTTAAGTGCCATGACCCAGAATTCTGGCCTGCTGCTGCATAGGTTTTGTTTTGCCCTATGTGTCAGTATCACCCATGCTCCAGTGCATGAATGAATTAACACTCTTTGAGCCATCTCCCATGCCACAGGCTCATTCAACCAGTATGGTAGAACAAGCGGTCTCATCAGTATAGAGTTTCAGGATTTTTTGTTTTCCTGTACCCTATTAATTACCTCAGCGGAGGCTTAGGTCATGTGCATTCATTGCCAAAATGGCATGTTTCATTACATTGTCCAGCCCTGGGACCTAATCACATAAACTTGACACTAGGGCAACCTTATTAATATTTGCTGACTTTCATGAAATGTCCCTGTGCTGCCTGACAAAGGTTACGCCTTTAGAGTCTAGTCTGTTGATCATGCCAACAAAGTGTCGCTGTTATTTATTATTTATCTATCAGGTCATCCTTAGTTTTGTGTGCCACTGGCAGGCCACATTAGGGTCCGAAATAGGAAAGGGCAGAAGTGTAGAGGGAAAGGGGCAGAAAGCAGGTGGGTGGAAATCAACCAGATGCTTCCAAGGATAGAGAAGTACATTCCAGTTCCAGTGTGTAGGGCGTGGTCTGCGGGGGAATGGACGCCTCTTTCCAGTGGACTGTTGAAGGCTCGGTTAGACACACTGCTGCTGTTTGTGCGAGTTATGATTGTGTTTGTACTGTAATGTGTTAGATTTCTGTTTTTTTATACGAACAGGCACAAGAGCGCATCAGGAGACGATAGCTTTCTACAGGGCGGGAGGGCGAGCGCTTTGGTGTACAAGTGTTGAATTGGTGTGGCCTATGTGGGAACTTTTGGTGTCCTGTTTAATTAACATGAGCGCTGCTCTTATTCTGACATCTGTTACTTCGCCTAAGCATGGAATGGCGAGAAGAGGAGTGAGTGATAGAAAGCTCGTGCTGTATGTTATTGTATTTGATTATAAGGCTGTGAGTTAAGTTACAACTGTTGCCTTTGTGATATGTGTTCTGATATTTTGCGTGTCGGGGAGTGAATGGCCACCTACGTTCATGGTATATTGTGTCTGTGTCAACAATGTCTAATGGAAATGCAGGAAACAGATCTGGCCTAATGCTAAGAGTTGCCGACATTGGAAATGGTGAACCAGGCTCAACATCCTGTGGGTCTGAGCAAATCACTTAACCTCCCTACTCTGAATACCTGTGTAATTTGGGTATCATGTGAAGCGCTCTAATCCTCTTCAGCCAAGCTTGCGCTATATACATTAAAAAAAATACCTATAAATGCATGGTTTTTAATTATCCCCTGAACATGTACTTTTCTTTCTAATGTCTGAGCTCAGGATTCAGCCTGCTCCAATCTTTCACAACTCTTACCGCTAGAGGTATGCTTTTGAAGTCTGCTTTGTTGAAAGTTTCAGTGGTGATTCATTTACCCGTGACCTGTTTTAAGTTACCAGACTGTCTATAGTGTTGAACCAGCTTATGAAAGTATTAAGGCCCTGGACTCTACACACTTTGACCCTCATTACGACTTCGGCGGTCTTTTACAAAGACCGCTGAAGCCGGGGGTGCCAAAAGACCTATAACTACTGAATGATTTCTGCCACAATTTGGCTGGAAATCTGTCAGCAGTCGTGCTGGTGGTCGGCAGGCCAGAGTCGGTTCCACAGCCATCACCGCCACACCAAAAGGACTCCGCCTGCCATATTACGAGTAATATTACGCCATGGCCGTGTCCTGATGGCGGGACGCTGCCGGCAGTGGAAGCGCTGGGTCCTGTTCCCTTGCGGATGACCTCCTCGCCAGGCAAGATAAATTGATCGTCTGACACGGGACAGGGTGAGAGGGTGGGGGATAGTGAGTATACGTATGTGAGTGGGTATATGTCTGCATATGTAAATGTAAGTGTGTATGTGTGTGTGTATGCATGTGTGAATGCGTGTGCGATTGTTGAAGGGAGTGCGTGTTGGTATGTTTGTGTGAATGCGTGTCTGTTGGTGTGAGTGAATGAGTATATGTATGCGTGTTGGTGAATGTGTGCATGTAAGTACTAGTGAATGCGTGTATGTAAGTGTTGGTGAATGTGTGCCTGTATGCTGTCTGTGTTGGTGAATTTGTGTATGTGGGTTGCGTGTGGGTGTGTGCGTGTATGCTGGGAGGGCGGTGCTGTCATGGAAGGGGATGGGGGTACTTTCATGGGGGGGCGGGTGGTATTGTAATTGCAGGGGGGTGTTGGGGGAGTTGTCTGCCGACAGCAGGAATTGAATTTCCTGTCGCCGGCAGCCTTTCTGTCCGTGTTTTCATGGCAGTGCTAACACCATGGAAACCCTGGCAGAAAGGCGACTCGTAATACCGCTGGTGGTCTTCAGAGGAGAGCTGGCCCAGAGGTGCTGTCCTCCGACCCAGCTGCCTTCCTCCCTGGCGGTACCAGCAGAGATGTGGCTGTTTGGCCAAAGCCACACCACCACACTAGTAATGTGGCAGACTTCACCGCCGGCCCGTTGGCGGTGAGACCGCCACTGTGGCCCTGGTGGTCTTTGGACCACCAGGGTCATAATGAGGGCCAGTGTTTTTGGTGCCCAGCAGGTGAAAGGTTACACTTTGCTCCAGTGGCAGCAAGTGCAAGGATTTTAATGCTGGATTTAATCTTCCGTGCTAAGGACGGACATAGTTTTATACCTTTGTGCTAGATAAAGTTGCTTTGAGGTCTTTTTCAGGAGGCCAGTGTGGCAACCATTACTGCAGCCCATGTGTACTGTTTTCAAATCCTGTACCAGGTCCATTTTGTGGAGAAAGCTGAACATAGGCGTGAGTCTGGTCTTGTTTGGTGATGCAGAGTGTTGAATTGAAGAGAAATTCCTCATACTTTTTTTAGGTATAATAATAATAATAGTAATTATTATTATTATTATTATTATTATTGTTTGTAAAGTGTTTGGCTCCCCTAGGGTCTTCACAGCGCTGACAAATAAACAGCAGGGGCTAAGAGTCAATAGTCAAAAAAGCCACATCTTCAGGAGCTTTTTAAACTTTTCAAAAGAATTGCAAAGCTAAAATGTACAAGGCAGGGAATCCCATAATTTTGGTCAAAGGTAAGCAAAGGAGCTACTGCCTTGCTTCACCTTATGAATATGGGAAACAACTGCATAATTCATATTGCTGGATCATAGAGCCCAATTAGGAAGATATGGCAACACCGGTGACCTAAGGTCTAGCGGTTCAGAATTAGTCATGGCTTTGTTCATGTAACACAGTGCCTTATACTGAACGCGCTTACCAATTGGGAGCCAAAGTAGGTCCTGAAGAAGGTAAGGAAGTGAGGAGTGTTTAGGTAGATGGTAAAGCAGTTGCGGCACTGCATTCTGAATGACTGGTCATCTGCTAGTTAAGATTTTTGTTGCACCAAAATAAAGAATGTTATCAAAGTCAACTTTTGAAATAATCAGGGCTTAAACAACTGTCCTATGAGCTGGAACAGGAAGAAGCCATAGTATTATCCCCAAACACCCAAGAATGCTGAAACAAGAAGCAGCCACCTTAGTGATTTGCTGGTCCATTGTAAGCTTGTTATTAAGCCAGAAGCCTGGGTCCTTAATCACATGATCAGGGGTAGGACCAGGCCGCAATGTGACAGGTCAGCAATGAGGCCTCCGAAATAGGGGTTTAATTACCAATCAATAACACTCTGGACTTGTTCCCATTCAACTTTACAGAGTTGTTACTCATCCAGCTTGCCACACTGACAAGGCAGCAATTAAGATCAGATGAATTGCGATCATCATTAGGGGATAGAGATGCAATGATTTGTGTATCATCAGTGTAAGAAAAGAGTGTGAGGCTAAACCATTCAACTATGTCTGCCAGAGATCGTACATAGATGTTAAACAAAGTGGGGCTCACGGCAGAGTCCTGAAGCACCCTATAAGGTAGCATGCAGGAGGCAAAATTATGCAGTTTTACACAGACTTGAAAGGAACAGTTTTGCAGAATAGAGCGAAGCCAGGCCAAAGCCTGGTTAAATGCCCGGGTCCTCTAATCTTTAAAGGGGCACCTGGTGAGAGCCAGTATCAAAAACTGCCTCAGATCCAACACAATGACAGTTGCAGTGCCACCCCTCTCAAGCTGTGATGTAAGGCATTTGTTAACACTTAACAGTATTTGTTCTGTACTATATTCAGCTCTAATTCCGGATTGCAAAGAGTGTAAAAGCCAATTTGTTTCCATATAGGCCGACAGTTGTTGATTAGCAAGCTTTTCAAGGATTCTAGAAAACAGTAGCAACAACAAAATGGGCTGATAGCCCAATTTGTGATGTCCAAGTTCGGTTTCTTAAGCAATAGTGCTATCATCGATTATTTCCAAGTCTTAGGAACTGAGGAGCCCTCAAATAAAGAAGAACTGAGATTTATCAAGATTGAAGAAGGTAGGAGACACATTTTACACAAAATGGCAGATGACAAGGAGTCTAACGGTGGCTCTACTACTGTTGTGAGTTGTCCTTCAAGAAGGATGTAAGCCATGCCAAGTCCATCACAGTGATGCCCATGTGGTGCAGGATAGCATGGTGGGCAATTTGTATAAAGTAAGAGATAATTAGATGTGCTACCTTCAGTAGAAATACAAGTACTTCACTGTATTTTACCTTATAACCCTATTTACCAAAATAAATGTCACATAGTTTACAAAGACAAGGTTGTAATGATAACAATTATAAGAGGTGGAGGGATGCTACAAGTGGAGCAATGAAAGAGATCCTAGTTGAAGCCAATCATGAAAGTCAATCAAGATAAAATCACGGGTACCCTTGACATTGTGGTCTCGGGCAATCAAGGAGGGAATATCGAAGTCACGGAATATTCTGACCAGAATATCAATGGTCAAAATATCGACTTGTAAATATGTATATATCTTCTATGTCTAACCTCCACACATACATACCTTGGTTATATAGATCTTCAAGACATACAGATGTTAAGACTAGTCAACCTATACCTCCTTCTCTGCACTACTCTTCCTAAACTTTTGGTCCTCGATATTCTTATCACACCATTGTGTGACCCTGATATTCATTCCGTCCTCTATGTTCCATACTAATATCAGTGGTGCACGAATGATCTTTTAAATAGACAAAAAGGGAGTGGGAGAACAAATAGTTCCTAACATCAGTGAGGTAGATAGAATAGGAGTGAAAGGATTAAACGAGGAAATATTACTTTGCTTCAGTGCTAAAAACCTTGAAAATACTTGCTTTGTCAGAAGCAATGTGCTGGACAATGAAATTAGTTTTCAAGATCGAATGAGGTAAAACATTCATATATTCTTAAAACTGTGTGTGAAGTGTACGAAAGACTCCCTGGCGGTGCAATAGATGGGGACTTTCTAGTAAACGTGGACTAGAGAGACAGATGATCATTGTATTGTGTTGTAGATGTATTTATATAGCGCTTCATACCCCTCACAAGGCGCACGGCTGTGTTTTCCTCATATCAGATTTTACATAAAGATATCACTTGTTAATAGGCATTTGTAGTTTAAATCAAACTATTACAGAGCAGGAAATTACATTCGAATGACAGACTGTTTTTCATAAAGCAGGGCATGTTTTTGTCATTGTTTTCTGATTACTCCTGAAGTAGCATTTTACGTTTTATTGACATTTCCATTTAAAATCTCCATTGTAAACTATCCTGACCTAAGTGTGCATGCACAATCCGAGACGTGAATAACGAATATGACTTAATACACACTAATCAGAAGGATGGTTTAATGTACTGATTTACATTACCATTTCATGGCTCTTCTGCCTTGCACTAATAAAAAAGCTGGCCATTTTATATTCCATAATTTAAATTCAGAGTGTTTACTGGGCAAACTAATGATTTCTTTGTTTATGAAATGCAGTTATAGAATGCTTGTGTGAGATATTACGACAGTTTTACAGCTGATGTTTTCTTGTCAATAAATTATCTGAATTTATAACAATTGCAGTTGCTAAAAAGTAGGAACATTTATTGGTCAATGCACATTATTATGCCGTTTCACATCTACAAGGACAAAACAGCTTCTTGCAGACGTGTGAGTGCATATTCCCTCCACACTGATCCTGATTTACTAACAGGACGTACATGCAGGAGGAGGGCCCAGCTCGCAACACGTTATGTCGTTAGGTATTTATATAGAGGAATGTGTGACAACTGAATGTCTCTTGGCACTTTGTATAGACTTTAGTATGGGATTGTGATTGATCCAGAAGTGTGGTTTACGTTTTGTAAGGGTAGATTATCCTCCTGGGGTTGTATTTATGAAGGGATGGCCATAGAACCTTTCAACTCAACCCCTTTTAATGTGAAGTGTGTAATTAGATGTCTCTGCTGTAAAAACCTACCCTCTTTTTGGCATGGTTATCCCCACTTTTTGCCTGCTGTCAGTATGCTTAGACTGTCTTAATTGGGATCCTGCTAACCAGGACCTCAGTGATTGTGCTCTCTCCCTCTAAATTTGTTTGCCTAGGACATTGCACACCCCACAGTTGGCATATTGGAACCCCTTTATAAGTTCCTAGTATATGGTACTTAAATACCCAGGGCATTGGGGCACCTCTTGGGCTGCAGCATGTATTGTGCCACCCATGGGAGCCAATGCAAAATGTGTCTGTGGGCCTGCCATTGCAGTCTGCATGAAAAGGTGCATGCCCCCTTTCACCACAGGTCACTGCACCAGATCACTGTAAGTCAACCCTATGATAGGTCCTTCTATTCCAGAGGACAGGGTGCATGTCCCTGTGTGTGATGGCACCCCTGCATGAGCAGAGGTGCCCTTACGAACTCCAGTTCCATTACACTGGACTTCCTAAGTGGGGGGTAAGCCATTTTACTGGCATACTGGACATAGGTCAATACCTATGCCCAGCTACATAATAGTAACTCTGAACCTGGGCATGCTTGGTATCAAACATGTCAGAACCATACCCCAATTCTGTTGCCAGTATTGGTTGTATGATTCCATACGCCTTAGAGGACCCCCATTATTGCTCCTACCAGTCTTCTGGGGTTTTCCGGACAGCCCACCCTGCTGCCACCACTCAGACAGGTTTCTGCCCTCCTGCTGCTTCACCAGCTCAGGCAGAGGAAGGCAGAACAAAGGAATTCCAGTGGGAGAGGGAGGCAATACCCTCTCCCTTGGAAATAGGTGTTGGAAGGTTTGGGAGGGGTAGCCTCCTCAAGCCACCGGTTTGCTTTGAAGGACTCATTTGGTTCCCCCGTTGCATAAACTTGTTTGCTCCAGTTCAGAGAACCACAATCCCTGCTCTGGCACAAAACTGGACAAAGAAAAGGGGAGTGACAACTCCCCTGCCCATCACCACCCGGGGTGGTGCCCAGAGCTCCTCCAGGTGGATTCTGCCATCTTGAAACCAAGTTGTGCAGAGGCCCCTGGGAGCATCTGAGTGGCCAAGTCAGGCAGATGGTGTCACAGATCCCTCCTAATAGGTGGTCATCTTACCAGGTGACCAAACCCAATTATAGGGCTATTTAGGGACCCCCTTGAGGGTTGGCCCCCAGATTCGATGTGCAAGGTTCCACTTGGACTCCTCTGCATTGTTTACTTAATCTTCTGGCCACTGGAACCACAACTGAACTCTTCAGGATCCGACAATCTGCAACTCCAGCGATGACTCCTCTTTGCAACATTGTTTCTCCGGCTCCTTCCAGCAACAGCAACATTTCCCCAGCTGTGCATCCTCTGAGGTCAGCGAGACTTCAGCTTGCATCAAGAATGAATCTCCCTGGGAGTGAAGGAGTCACTCCCCTGCATCTGCAGGCACGAACTGCAACAACATCCGGCTGCGTAGATCTACTCTCCTCTGGAACTGCATGGATCCTGCATCACAGATGGTGGTCTGGAGTGGTCCTCTTGGTCCTCTCTGCCCGCTGTCCAACTTGGGAGATGGCAAGCCCTTGTCTCTCCTTGCAGGACAGCACCCCTGTACACTGCGACTCTTGCAGCTACCAAAACGTGTTTGCTCCTGTTCCAAGGGATCGTCAGGCTTCAAGTAGCCCCGGCCCCCAGCACTTCTTCCTGCCAAGCACAGTTCCCTCTCTGCTGCTCCAGCGATGAGGAACTCCTCTTTAGGTGTGCTGACTGGGCCTCACTGCGACTTACTGTGGCTGCTGCCAGTGGGTTGCCTGTGGGGGCTGCGACTGCTTCTGTTGACTCCCCCAACTGCTGAGTGTCACCTTTGACTCCTCTCTCCCAGTTTGGTACCCTGGGCCTTGCTGGTCTTCTTTAGCCTTACAACTATTTTTCTTGCTCCATTTGCATTTGCCAAGGCTTGTTGGTGGTCCGCCTGCTCCACTGACCAACAGCAACTTGACAACCTATGTAGGACACCATCTGCACCAATCCAAGGACTCCTCTTTAGCTCCTGGGCTCCACAGCTGGTCTTCTTCTCCCCTCGTCGACCTGGTTCTGCATCCACAGAAGGGTGCATAGTGGCTCCTGCCCCCACTGGACACTCCATCAGGGACTAACTCTGTCCCTTTCTTTTGTAGGTCCTCTTCCACCAGAATCCACCTTTATTTTCTGCCTGTCCGGTCCTGTTCTCGTGCAATCCATTTTCTATGTCCTCCTGTTAGCCCTTGGGAAAACCAGGTACTTACCTCTGCTCTCCTGGTCGTGGGGGTCACTCTGGTATTCACCTCTTAGGTTCCTAGTTCCTCCAGCTCCCCTATTACCACTCCCACATCCGTGGGTCGGGGACTATATTTTGCATTCCATTTTCTTAGAAAATGATTTGGCCAATGCTTGTTGCTTTAATGCTATTAGCTCATTGATATTTTGTATATAATTAGTGTGTACTTACCTCCAGTTGGGGAGAACTGCCTATAAGTATTCTAGTGTTGTGTTACCATAATAATGTACCTTTATTTTTGTAATACTATGTGGTTCTTTCATGTGTGATAAGCTGCTGTGTGACTTTAGTGGTATTGCATAAGCTTTGCATGTCTCCTAGATACGTCTTGGCTGCTCAGCCATAGCTACGTCTAGAGAGCTTCCTAGACACTGCCTACACTTCACTAGTAGGGGATACCTGGACCTGGTATAAAGTGATAACACCATAGGCGTCCACCACACACAAGGCCAGCTTCCTACATATGCATAGAGTTTTACTGTGGGAGTTTGGGTATTGAGACCTCTGCCAAACCTGTGTCAACTGTTATTTGGCTGACAGCATTCCTATTGGACCTCTTGCAAGTGGCAAGTGTTTTATTCATCCAATGACTATATGAAGCTATAGTGAACGAACTGTAGTTGTTCTACTTTTAGTCATAGTTGAAAGGATCCCATAAGGAAGTAGGCTATTGTGATGCTAACAGGTGTTCTGAGGTGCATGCGTTTGATTGTTAGCTATTTCCGTGCTACTATTTGAAATCCTTAGTGCACTGGTGCTACCCCACTCTCAAAGCTTCTAATTGTTACCCCTGATTCTTAGATTTCCCTGTCCCCAGACTGCTAGTGTTTCCTTTTCCAGAATTCCCCCTCTTGACGATGCACTGAAACTCTTACATCTTACTGCGAATTAGAAGCTAATGGATGATAGCATGAAGGAATGGGTGTTTCTGCACCCATTCTTTGTTACTTTTCTTCCTTTTTAGCTGGATATTTACCTAGATATTTTGCTTTCTGGAAGCAGACAAATGCCCACTTAATAACTCCAGGCCCAGGGTGTTCCCACACAACATGTGATTCCTGATGTGGCTCATACCTAATGTTACCAGTAATTACTGCCCACTTCTACTTAGGCACTGGTGTGACCTGCAGAAGATATAGAGATGGTAGAGTACTGGCTATTGCTTAAGTGTATGCTACTTGTTGTTCAAAGTCCTCATACCAGTGCAACATATTTCATGAAGGGTATTGTCTAAACTAATCATGTAGTTGAAAGGATGGGTGTGGGTGAAAGTTGAAAGAATGTATGGTACGAGGGCCCGATTCGCAAAGTGACTGACAACTCGTGTAGTTACAAGTGCGAAGTCTCCACATTCGGGGCGGTCTCTTCACAATCAGCGTGGAATCTCCGCACTGCAGTTCTCAGTACGGAGATTCCGCCACAAGTGCAGAGATTCCACCCCGAGTGCGGAGACGCAAGTCCCTTTGTGAATTGGGCACAAATTGTATATATTACAGTGTGTATGCTCACAATATACTTTCTACCTATTAGAACACTAGTGGATGAAGTGAGGACAAAAGTTGTCTAAATGTGCCTTTAAAAATGTTTGCCATGCATATATTGATGAAATTGTGGAAAGAATTTGTGATATCATGTGTAGACAACCATGCTATCTTCAATAGTGTCATTAGTGGTGCCATATGTGATCTCATCAATAATGTCATCAATGATGTCATCTGGGATGTATTCGGTGATGACATTGATGATGTTATTTGAGATGCCATCAGTGATATTATGTGTGATATAATGAGCAAAACATTGCAGGGATAAGAGATTTAATTTGAGTAGCTATCAATTATAAGACAATGTCAGGGATTTTTGCTGTTTTATTATTTGAAATTGTTTTAAACATATTTTAATGTGTTATGAACTATAACATTCTATTAATATTTTTCTTTTCTGGGAACCAAAACCTTGTGCTGCTTTAAGGCTTCTGAACAAGATGAACATCACTGGATAAATCCTGAAGTGGTAAATGGAGAGCAGAAGAATGAAGTACTAGACTGAGGGATCAAGATCATCTCGAGAAACCATTGTCTGGAAATTTTTCACCATGACATTGACTGGAAAAAAACTGCCCTTAAAGTATTTGACAAGCACTTTGTGCGACAAGAAGCCGAGGAAGGGTATCTGGGGTATATACAGCTTTAGAACATCTTCAACACACAAGCACCTTAATGTTTGCCAAGAACAGCAGTAGGCACATTTTTTTGAGTTATTAAAAACGGTACACAAATACAAAAATCAGGGGGGCGCAAGAGAGCCGTCAAGCAAGATGGCCGCACTTATGTGAGGCTCCTGCGGTCCCCAGCACAAATCCACCAAAGTCCTACCCCTGAAGCCTCCTACACGCCTCTGCACTGGACTCCAAGAGGTGCCGGCACTGCGAGAGAAATATTGCTCACACGGATTGCCACTCAGGGGATACTAAACCCGCAGTTCAATAGCATCGGCCCTGATGACAGTCATGGCGCACTGGGTCTGAAATGGCGGCCGGGTGAGAGAAGGGACCGCATGATTGGCCCATCGGCCCAGTGAGCTGCAGCCCTGAGAACCATGCCGTACCTACCTGACACTGCTTTGCTGCTCTCGCCCACCTTCCCAAAGAACTAATCCTATGTTGAAACTGTGTGGTCATGGTGGTGTGGATGCTGAGCCACACTGGACACATTTTGTACGGGGTTAAACTGGTGACCTTGAATAGCATGCATCTCCTCGGAGGGCATGCGGACATGGCATTTTTATTGGGTGCTTCAGGGCAGGGGCATTGGGGTCGGATTAGCCAGAATGAGCGATCCACATACTATCTCAGCACTGCATGCAAGGAACTGATAATATTGTTGTGTGCTTTGATTAGATAGTTCTACACAGACATTTGACTCCTAAGCACCTTTCCTGAAAATGTTAAAGGAGAAATACTTTTAAAAAATACAAACATCTAACTACATTATTACACAACCCATCCCCCGTACACCAGCGATGCAATGTAACTTGAGGCATTACAGGCTCTCACTGAGGTATCAGTAAGGTGTAACCCCTGCTTCAATCTAAGTCACAAAATGCACAATATCCATTGCATAATTTTAAAAACTGCTAATTTTAAAACTCAGTGAATAGAAAATATCAGTGCTAAGGTGCAAGAAATTAGGATAATATTCCTAAATGTGATGTTGAACAGCAGTTTAATAGTAAACGAGTAAGAGCAATGCAAAACAGGAAATTACTTCTTCACCGATGCATCATGCCATCCGTCCTGGAAAGAGGTTGCCTGAAGATGTCCTGCAGGAGGAGCAATAAGAGCTTGATCTCTACTTTTCATGTGTGGGCTTGAATTGTTTGATGTGCAGAAAGATCTTTTCTTTTTGAGAGCAAAGCGGAAGAGCACACAAAATCAACTGCTTCTCCACCGCAAAACATGTAAAAAGTATCTTAACCCAGTTGTTTCCAATTTTGTGAAGGTGCATTTTTGTTTTTTTCCCACAGAAACGTTAAAAAACACTTATGAGAAAAAAAATAAAAGGCTATTTTCCAAATCCATCTTTATTGGTTTAAAAAAGAGATAAAAGTGTATGCTTTGTATGTGAGTGAGAATGAGTTAAAGTGATGAACAGGAGGAGAGATATGCTAATGAAACATTGATTGTAAGAGTGAGTAAAAGTATGTGAAAGTGATGTAGTGAGTTAGAGGGGTTGCACAGTGGGTTTTCTTTTGTACGGCCTCTGACCAGGCTATGTGTCCAAACCTCTGTGGCTGAGTGTAACAGTGTAACAGGGGTAGGCTGCAGGGTTTGCCCTCCAGCCAGGTCCTATGCCCAACCTTTAGTAGGAGGTCAATCCTTGCTGCACGTTCCTGAAGGCCATGCAGATCATGGCCTGGCTGCAGGGCCTGCAAGCAACCAACCATGGATGCCAATCGCCCCTACATATGGCTTTTGGCCATATGCAGTGGGGTTTGGAAACAGGCACTTCCCCCAACCCACAGCAAGAGGCTAACATCCATTATGCACTACTAATTGGGTTGGTGTGCGCCTAACTATCTTTGACCTGCTGCGCTGGAGGAACTGCAGTCCTTCTTCCTGTTGACCTTACTGAATAAATTTAATTTGTAAATCAAACAAAATTGTACAGAACTGCTTTTTCAGTATTCCTTTAAATGAGGTAAATTTCCACTCAAATTTCTTATCTACTCTTGCAAATTTAGGTTTAGGTATTCAAAGAGGTCTATGGTTAATTCCACAATGGTCTTCTTCATCTACTCCCTCTAAATAATGGTCCTTTTGTTTTTAGTTGTACACCTAAGCACTCATGCAATCTGTATGGTTCCACTCTGTTGAACCAAAATAAGTATTCACAGGCAGCTCAACCAGAAGAACGAGTGGAAATCCTTGTTTTCTTTTGTATTTTGCAGAACTTTGAAAAGTATTCTTAAATATTAGTGCTTACATATACATTTTGAGTTCTTCCTCTTTGGTTCCCCAATTTGGTCTGCCACTTTATATGTCTCAAAGACCACCAGACCTTCCAAACACGCCCCTTCCTAATACTGAATTTCTAAAAGCAAAGTACAATTTGGTAACAAGTTAACAAATTGCATTTTGTCTTTGGTACATCGTAAAAAGCATTTTTCTAGTCGCAAACGACCCAATGGGCTGTTTGCAACCGGAAAAATGCTCCGTACATCTGACCCTAACTCTCATTCTGGTAATCCTGGAGCACCTCCTCTACTAACTATATCGTCTGCACAGTTTGGCATACATACCATAATGCAATGTACCTTGTTAAAGCGTCTGACCTACTTTGGATATTGATCATTAATTTATAAGGGGATGCCTTGGATGTTCGATGGACCTTTTGACTGCGCTTAGAGTAGTTTCCACCATGAGACTCTATACCAATACAAATCACGCACCATGACCTCTTGGCCATGAATAATCACACCTTATGTAAAAGTTAAAATGTTTATTTCCCTATATTAACAATGATAATATCACGTACTTTAGTCTCAAAATCAAATGATAAGCATACAGAAACAATACTGGCTGACCTAATCTCCTAAAGAATCTCAGTTTAATCAAGGCTTGGACCACTACAGATTCTAAGGTTGCAGTACAAATCAATAGCAAGAATAACTGCGCAAGATAAATTGCATACATTTAGATTCAGCAAAGAAAAGACATCTACTGTTATTATATGTCGCAAGCATCGTCAGTGAGTACCCTATTCAGATTAGAATAGCATGTTTGGACTTCATGCAAAACAATTTTAGTCAACACAAATTCGGAAAAACATATCACTATGGCTCTATCAAAATTAGCGATTGGTGCCTAGGGACAAAAACAAATAGACATAACAATCATTAACATCATCTTATACCTTGCCTCAGTATAGTTCAGCATCTGTGACATTGACAGTCTTCGTCAATTGAACATCATTTCGGTCAGCTAGGCATCGGAATTCGGCATTAAAAAGCAATGTCTCTTCATGCAGTTCAGAAATAATAATAACTAAACACTCAAGAAGAACGGGGAGAGTGGGGTATCTCCTCTCGGTCCAGTCTGGATAAGTTAGATTTCGTAAAAGTACTTCCCACATTGCTATTGGTCAAAGAATCGTACATTTACATTTAGTCCTAATCTAGGAATTTACTAGTACATGGTTCACATATCAATGATTAGCTCCTCTTCTCCTGTTCCCGTCTTTGGGCTTGTTAGGTAACAAATTTGTATCAGCTTATACTCCAGTCAGTGCATCCATTGTCTTCTCCTGGGAAGGTCGTCTTTACACACAAAGCTATACAATGTATACCTAGCGAGTACAGCATATTCTAGCAAGCAGTTCTCATGGGAAAGGATTTCAGCTACTAACATTCAGTCCATGCAATGGAAAATCACAGTTTAATCCTCCTAAGCAGCCATTTTATAATTCTCCTAAGCAATGCAGCTTGACATGAAGCACTGCAATTAGGTCCAAGACCTCGATAAATTAAGGCCTATCATTAATAAAGCAAATATGTACGAAGCTAGCTCTGTATATACTAAATCAAAATGAGATATAGGGCCTCATTCTGACCCTGGCGGTCTATGACCGCCAGGGTGGAGGCCGGCTGAAGCACCGCCAACAGGCTGGCGGTGCTTCATTTAGTATTCCGACCGCGGCTTTGAAGCCGCGGTCGCCCAGCCGGATCCGGCGGTTTTCCGCCAGATTTCCCCCAGCTGGGGGAATCCAGCGCCGCCATGGGGATTCCGACCCCCTTCCCGCCAGCCTGTTTCTGGCGGTTTTCACAGCCAGAAACAGGATGGCGGGAACGGGTGGTAGTGTGGCCGCGCTGTTAGGCTTATCAGAGGGTAGTGCTAAGCATTTGTTGTACATACACAAGCAATAGAAGAAACATACACTCAATGATTTAACTCCAGACCAATAGGATTTTATATAGAACAATATCTTTTTGTTACTTTATTACTAGAACCACAAGACTGAGTTCAGAAGTAAATACTGTTGCAGGTAAGTACTTAGCATAGACATAATTGTAACTTTGTTTCACTTTAGTCAAGTAAACAGTTTTTAAGAAAGCAGAGAATATCTATTTTAAAAGTGGCCTCAGTGCATTTTCAGAACAGTTCCTGGGGAAAGAAAATAAAGTACAGTTTTAGAGGTAAGTACACGACTTGCAATTCCAGTCTCCGGGTTATAGGTAGTCCACTGTTAGGGGTTCAAGTCAACCCCAAACACCCACTACCAGCAACACTGGGCCGGCCGGGTGCAGAGGTCAAAGTTCAGCAATTTTAACGTGGGCTCCTATGGAGACAGGAGGTACTCGGAATTCGGTCTGCCAGCAGGTAAGTACCCATGTCCCGGAGGGCAGACCAGAGGGAATTAGAGTAGCACTGAAGGGGCCCCAAGTAGGCAACAAACCCACACCCTCAGCAGCACTGGAGCGGCTGGGTGCAAACAGGGTGTCGGGTTTCCAATAAAACTCTATGAGGGGACCCTGGGGGTCACTGGGGGCACTGCAGGCGAGGTCGCGGGGTTGTTTCGGGCACCCCACCAGTTAGACAGGGAAGAGGGCCGCCTATTGATCGTCGCTGCACCGGGTGTCGATTCCTCCAGGGCCTGAGGGCTGCGGGTGCAGTGGGTCCTTTGGCGTCGGTTATCTCCATCTAGGGCAATCGCGGTCAGGGGGGTCCTCAGGATTCCCTCTGCAGGCGTCGTCGTGGAGAGGTGCAGAGGTCAACCCTAGGTGGGCATTGGGTCTCCATTGCCTGGGGGTCCTCTCTGGTTGGTTGGGCCACCTGGACTTGGGACGAGGGCGTTGAGTGCAGAGTGGTTAGGACTCACGCTTAGAGAGTGAGGTGGGAGTCCTTCAGAAGAGGTTTCTTCTGTTCTTCTTTAGACAGGGCCAATGTCCACTGGAGTTCTTGATCCTCTGCGATGCAGGCAGTCCTCTGGAGGTTTTTCAGAGGTCGCTGGACCTGCAGGACATGTCGCTTTTCTTTTGCAGGTTCTTTGAAGCAGGAGACAGGCCAGTAGGGCTGGGGCCAAGTCAGTTATTGTCTCCTTTCCTTCTCTGCTGTGGTTTCAGCTAAGCAGTCCTTGTTCTTCTTGTGAGGTCATCAGGAATCTCCCTAGCTTGGTTCAGGGAGCCCTTAAATACAAGATTTAGAGGCGTTTTTAGGGGTCAGAGGGCAGTAGCAAATGGCTACTGTACCAGAGGGTGGTTACATCTTCCTGTGCCCACTCCCTTTTGGGAGGGGGCACATTCCTAACCCTATCGGTCCCTGTCTTGCAAACCAAGATGGAGGATTCTGCAACGAGGGGGTCACATCAGCTCTGGACACCTTCGGGGTGGTCCTGGCTGAGATGGTGACTCCTTCTTGTTTTTCATAATTATCCCTCTTGACTTGCCACCAAAAGTGTGGCTTTGTACAGGGGCTGGGCATCTCCACTAGCTAGAGTGCCCTGGGGCATTGTAACACAAAGTCTGAGCCTTTGAGGCTCACCGCTAGGTGTTACAGTTCCTGCATGGGGAGGTGTGAAGCACCTCCACCCAGTGTAGGCTTTGTTTCTGGTCTCAAAGAGCACAAAGGTTCACACCCCAGGGGGTCAAAAACTCGTCTCTCAGTGGCAGTCTGGCACAGACCAGTCAGTCCTGCACTGAAGGATTGGGTAAAATACAGGCGGCGTCTCTAAGATGCCCTCTGTGTAATTTTTTAAATAAATCCAACACTGGCATCAGTGTGGGTTTATTATTCTGAGAAGTTTGATAGCAAACTTCCCAGTTTTCAGTGTAGTCATTATGGAACTGTGGAGTTCGTTTTGACAAACTCCCAGACCATATACTTAATATGGCCACACTGTATTTACAATGTATAAGGATGGACTTAGACACAGTAGGGGCATATTGCTCATGCAACTATGTCCTCACCTGGGGTATAGTGCACCCTGCCTTAGGGCTTAAAGGCATACTAGAGGGGTGACTTACCCATGCCACAGGCAGTGTTTTGTGTGCATGGCACCCGGAGGGGGATGCCATGTCGGCTTTGCCTTTTTCTCCCCACCAACACACACAATCTGCAAAGGCAGTGTGCATGTATTAGGTGAGGGGTCCCTTAGGGTGGCACAACACATGCTGCAGTCCTAAGGGACCTTCCCTGTTCACAGGGCCCTTGGTACTACTGGTACCTTTTACAAGGGACTTATCTGTGTGCTAGGGGTGTGCCAATTTGTGGAAACAATGGTACATTTTTAGTGAAAGAACACTGGTGCTGGGGCCTGGTTAGCAGGGTCCCAGCACACTCTCAGTCATCCGCATCAATATCAGTGAAAAAGTAGGGGGTAACTGCAACAAGGGCCATTTTCCTACAAAATACATAATACATAACCCCTAATATGACATACTACTACAGTAACCCAAACATGATTACATTAATAAGGTGTTAATAAGTACACTTCGTGATTATTGATGGTCACTCAAGTGGGCACATTTTCAAATATCTGTATTAATTTCCTACATTAACTCATTTTCTATGCAGAGTCAACACTCAGAATGCATGAATATTCATTAGTAAAAACTCAGCGTTAACAATCTACAACCATGTGTGATGCTCAACCCTATTAGGATATGAATCCATGCTAATAACCATCGATTTTGTTTCTGAATCTGCATAATACCATTAAACTGAATTTTCCATTTCTCCAAAATGTAACGTCAGAAGTGCCTGCGGTTAGATAATCCTCAGCTCGTCATTCTAAATATTCTGAGGGAAGCTGGAAATTGGGATATTCAGAAAAATATAATCACAATTTCTGTCACTGATCAACACACTACTTCACAATATTTTGATGCTCACAAAATACCTGTGAAACATACATATTCTGTTTCCCTGATTTCTTGTCAATTAATTTGAGGGTTGAGACAGACGTTAGGTACATGACCTTTTCTAATGTAGGATATTGTGAACTCTGTACAACTCTAACCACCCTATGTTTATTTCTGGTCATTAGTTACTAAGGGCCTGGTTTAGAGTCTGGCGGCCAGGTTACTCCACCTCAAACGTGACGTGACAGATATCCCATCGCCTGTCCCCCATATTGCAGGTGCCCTAGGATATAATAGACTTGTAATATGGCAGGCCGGATATCCTTTTGTGACAGAATAACCCATCTGTCAAACTCTAAATCAGGCTCTTAGTTTTTAAGTGCGTTGCCTTGAGCTTTGCAAGGCATACCCTACTGACTACACTATTTCCCACGCAAGCATTATGATTGGAGCATTAAGGCTGTTGTATGTCTCATTGCTTGGTGTATCAACAAACATCAACAAAACTGAGTAAGTGGTTGAAAACTGTTCATGTGTGTTCTCTCTCACTGGAATGTCGGCACCAGTCACAAGGAAGATATATAGGGGCTCATTCCAACTCTGGCGGGCGGCGGTAGCTAGGCAGACAGTGAAAAGCTTCATGGGGCCCTGTTAGGGGGCCCCTGCACTGCCCATGCCAGTGGCATGGGCAGTGCAGGGGCCCCCAGGGGCCCCAGGACACCCCTTACCGCCAGCCTCTTCCTGGCGGTGAAAACCGCCAGAAACAGGCTGGCGGTAAGGTAGTCAGAATCCCCAGGGCAGCGCTGCTTGCAGCGCTGCCCTGGCGGATTCGCCCAGCCGGGGCAAAAACGGCGGGAAACAGCCGGCCCCGGTTTTCCGACCCCGGCTTTACCGCCGCAGTCGGAATGGGCTTGGAAGCACCGCCAGCCTGTTGGCGGTGCTTCCGTCATTCGTGGCCCTGGCGGTCCCATAGTCTAGCAAATGTGGTTTGTAATCTGGACATCAGAACATGGACAGAAATGTGTGACTCTAGGCAAATCACTCGATGTGTCTCAAGCTGTCAATCTGTGTAATTCTGTCATGTAAAACTCAACTGTAGAGGGTGGAGTTAAGTACTGGGACCCCTTCCCATCACAGCTTGTTTCCATATTGTGATCTCAGATAGATCCTACATGCTGCATTGTTTTATGTACAGCGCCTTATGTTGACGTTGTTCCTTCTAGGCTGTAAATGTTCTTTGCAAACATGCTATGTTACTCCTTATATATAGGCCCATGCTGTATTAAATACCAATAGAAAACTTGCATTTCTAGCCAATCTCCTTTTGTTATCAATATATCAAGAATGTCACTTTTCTTTGCCCACTCCTTTATTTTCTCTTATTGAAAACTTGTGCTTGTACATTCACATAAGAACCCAAAGCACCAGCACTAAAATGTAACATTTTAAATAGCAAAACACGAAAACTAGACAGATGGGGCCACAACTTCCAAAAATTAAAGTAGTGTAAACTATTGGACAACACGGAGAACTATCACTAAAGGGCACTGCTGAAGGGTGGTTAGGAACCCATAGTGAAAATAAAATAGGGCACCCTGTCATGGCTACCAACTTACATCCGAGAACCCAACTGTACTGAAAGCAAATAAAGTTCAGTGATACAAGACTAGCCTGTGTATCCAATACTATTAGCATGTATTTATGTGACTAATATCAAATAATAGGAATAACAAGACATTATATGAATCCCTCTGACATTAAGATAATGTAGGACAGAGCCCCATCATTTTGTGCATGCGTAAATTAATTTTAGTTGTGCAGCAAATGCCACCTGTGGTATAGTGCCCAGGTATGCAGCTGATACTGTGATGGGAAACCCACCAGTACTGCTGATTATCTTCTGAATAAACTTTAGTGGTAGGGGCAGAAGCATGGATTTCTCCAGGCCTTTGGGAATGGAGAGAACACAGGTAAACTAGCAAACTTTAGTTTGTATTCACAAATCTTCCCATTGGAGTTTCCTGCCATTTTGTGCACCAACACCTAGGGCCTTAATATAAGGATGGTAGCTGGAATGTCCAGTCACTGATGTGGTAGATGAAACACCTTTGAGCACTAGCAGAGGAAGGTACTAATTAGTGGCACCAGCGTGGAGGTTGTTTTCCCCCAAGGAAGTTCTCTGAGAAGAAACTCAGGGGGTCATGCGGTCCGACCGCCACATAAAAACCCTCATGGGGAGACCACCAGGGAACCACCAGCTCTGCCTGGATCATGGAGTCCAGTGGCCTGGGGGTGGCAGAGATCATAATCCGCAGGGCAGTGCCCTGCGGATTACGACCTTGTTCTCCGCCAGCCTTTTCTTTGCAGTAACACTGCCAGGAAAAGGCTCGAGGAGAACAAGTGCAGGGGGTCATGGGGGCCTCTGCATTGCCCATGCACTTGGCATGAGCAGTGCAGGGGCCCCTCTGCCCAGCACTCTTGCAATGTTCACTGTCTGCTTTGCTGACAGTGAACACTGCAAGGGTGCTAGTGCACCCTGCTGGCTACAGCATTGCCACCGGCTTGCTTACAAGCCAAGTACAATGCTGTAGCCTATTACCCGCTAGGCCGGCAGGCGGAAGCTCAGGTTTCCACCCACCGACCTAACGGGAAACTCGTAATGACTCCGACGGGGAAGTCGCCCTGTCAGGAGTTTGGCGGATGGGCTTTCCCATCAGCCCAACTAAAAATTAGGCCCTCTGTAACTTTAATTCACAACAAAGAGGAAGTCTAGCCCCAAAGTTGGGGTACATTTTCAGTACCAACATTACAAATGCACTAACATCAATGAAATGTTCTCCCAGCACATCAGGTATGTTTGCACGGTTTTCCGTTTAACCCATTCACGGTTTACTTTTAGGTCTTGCATGGAAGCTCTAGTGTGGAAAATAGTCGTGATCAGCAAGCATAAATTGAGTGACTGGTCTCATATCATTTTGAGTGCCTTCGTGTCCACACAACGGATTTCCTCTTGGTGAAGTTCGTAGCACTTCTGCCGTCGGGTAGGCTGTCTTTCCTGCTCTTGTAATAGGGTGATCGAATGCATAGGTCGACAGACGGAAAGCGTATAGTTTTCCCATCGTTTTGTTTATTGAATTCTTCCTCTACCCTGGACTTTTGGCCAAAAAGGCTTGCGTAAGTGTGCATCATAAAAAATATTTTCCTGCTGCAGAAAAATAGTAAACATAACTTTAATTTGCGAATGCATGTTTTTGCCACACTGCTGTGGACTGTCTGCTCTGAGACCAAGCCATTCACATGTTTTCAGGGCAGCAGGAATATACATGTAAATCTATGACTTGCACAGATTTTCAGTTATCCTCTTGGGGATGGTTTGGGAATGTTCACAAAGTCAAAAAGAAATATACGAATCCTGGGTCCCAGTCTAAGATCCGTAGATGTGTGAACTTTCAACAAATGTAAGTAAATCAGCCCCACTTCACTTCAGATCAGGGGACAGGACTCAAAGTCCCAGCACTTCTCGCAGCACGAGTGTCGCCTGAACCTTGTCATTGCGCCCAGAGGCGCTATAAAATGTCATCTTGGGTCGCGCTGTGCAGGATGCGCTTCACTTCAGAGCAAGGAACAGGACTCAAAGTCCCAGTACTTCTTGCGGCAAAAGGGCCACCCCACTCTTGTCATCGTGCTCGGAGGCCCTACAAAGTTTCATCCTGGGTCCCGCTGCACGAGACGCACTTCACTTTAGAGCAGGGGACAGGTCCCAAAAGTCTCAGCGCTTCTCACAGCAAAAGGGCCGCCCCGTTTCATCTTGGGTCCCGCTCTGCGGGACGCACCCAGGCATGCGCCTGGGCGAAGACCAGGCCAAAAGCGGTCCACGACTGGAAGGGGCCCGGTTGGGGGCGCTCTCTTGACCCTGGAATAGGAATTGGGGTGATTAGAGACGCCCAGAGTTGCTGACTTTGTACAGAGGTTCACATCTCAACTCCACCTTTGAAAAGAATGCTTCTGCCCCGTGCTCTTTGTTACATACTGAGAGCCACTGATACTATTGAGAAGTGTAAAGCCCTCGTTTGTGCTTCTGCATCTGTCCCGTCCACTACACCAGATATGGATGCTTTCTTGACTCGAGCTCCCTAAGTCTGCCAGCTGAAACAGGACCCCTGATCGGTTTGTATGAAGGGCAGGAGACTTTTGATCAGGATCATTCTATATTGGAACTAAATGCCTCGCTTTGACCGCAACGGACTGTAATTCCCCTGGAGGCAGAAGTTACTGTGCTAACTCCATTGGCTAAGGGAGCCCCTGGGGTGGGTGTTGGGGGCTTGGGGGCTAGAGTTGGGAAACAGTAGCCAGTTCTTAACTGCCAAGGGTCAGTACAACCAAGACAACAGGTGAGAAGGCTCCTATAAGGCAGAGGGTGGGAAAATCCGGCTCAAAGTGTGATCCCTTTGATGACTCTTTTCTTGCTGCACTGGGAAACAGACTCAAACTTATTCCTGTGTGGTTAGACGCAATAGCGCTGGATCTCAAATAGCTTTCTTTCCCCAGGATGGAAAAGAATAATTCTTACGTTGGCCAGATAGCGACAGCACCCTATTTCACAACCTCCTTGCCATCAGGCACAGCAATATGAAGGAGGCCTGTAACCAAGCCACTTCTTTCCCCACTTTCTTTTCCTGTCTTCACAGAATGTGCCACAAAATGCTAAGCAGGGGAATTTCACGAGTAGGAACTCTAGCTTGTCTAGTCGCACCCTCCCTTTGAACCCTACCCACAATATTAACATTCAGCCAACAGGCACACAGAAGTCTTGGAGACCTCATGATCCTTTAAAGGATCAACACAGCAGGAAGTTAGGCCCAGTGAGAGAAGGCCCAAGAAATTATGGCGGTCATTCTGACCGCGGCGGTCGGCGGTCGCCGACCGCCAGGCGGTTCCCGCCGAAAGACCGCTCCGCGGTCAAAAGACCGCGGCGGCCATTCTGGCTTTCCCGCGGGGCCGGCGGGCGACCACCAGAAGACCGCCGGCCGGCCCAGCGGGAAAGCCCCTTCAACAATGATGCCGGCTCGGTATGGAGCCGGCGGAGTTGAAGGGGTGCGACGGGTGCAGTGGCACCCGTCGCGATTTTCACTGTCTGCAAAGCAGACAGTGAACATCTTTGTGGGCCCCCAGGGGCCCCACGGCACCCGTTCCCGCCATCCTGGTGGCTGGCGGGAAGGCGGTCGGAATCCCCATGGCGGTGCTGCAAGCAGCGCCGCCATGGCAGATACCCTGGGCCAGCGGGAAACCGGCGGGAAACCGCCGGCTCCCCTTTTCTGACCGCGGCTTTACTGCCGCGGTCAGAATCGCCCAGGAAGCACCGCCAGCCTGTTGGCGGTGCTACCGCCACCCTCCGCCATGGCGGTCATGGACCGCCGCGGTCAAAATGACCGCCTATATCTCTCTCCCCTGTCCCCATATTCCTCCAGAATGGACGCCGTAAATCATTGTGTTGGTCAGTGTCACAAAGGCAAACTCTAGGCATCAGGAATCACATGCCATGTTGAGAAACAAAGTCCTGTACTGGATGGGAACTCACTCAAGTATACCCTTTGACCTTTCAGGAGAAAATGTTTCCACAAGGAGTGTAGGAATCTGGCCTGGTATTGGTGAGCACCTATGGTGATATTACCTTATACCAGGTCCAGGTATCCCCTATTAGTGAGGTGTAGACAGTGTCTAGGAAGCCAAGGCTCTCTAGAGATAGCTGTGGATGAGCAGCCAAGACTTATCTTGGAGACATGCAAAGCTTATGCAATACCACTATAGTCACACAGCACTTAAACACATGAAAGGCCCACACAGTGTTACAAAAATAAAGGTACTTTATTAAGGTAACACAAATACTAAAATACTGTATAGGCAATACTCTACTACCAGGTGAGTAAGCACACTGTTATATACACATTAGCAATCAGGAATAGGCATAAAACGCAATAGAAAACAGTGAAATAACAGAAAATAATAGAGACCCTAGGGGGAACCAAACCATATACTAAGTAAATGGAATGCGAACGTTAGGCCTCCACCCAAGGAAGTGGAATCTGTGGAGGGGAGCTGGAGGAACTAGGAACCCCAAAAGGTAAGTACCAGAGTGTCCCCCAGTGACCAGAAGAGAAGAGGTAGGTACCTGTTTTTTACCCAAACCCACAGGTAAACTTTGTAAAAGGACTGTGCAAGACCAAAGCAAGACTGGAAGAAACAGAAGATGAATCCTGACAGAAAAGAACCTGCAAATGAAGGGGCCCAAGTCTAGTTCCAGTTGGAGTGTACGGGTGAGGCATGAGCCACTACCCACTCTCCTGGAGGTGCAGGACCAGGTCGATGGTGAAGATCAGGAGTCAGCTATGCAGCACAGTAGCAGGATAAGAGTTCCAGAAGTGATGCAGACAATGTCCCACATTGGAAGAAGAGTTGTAGCCAGTCAATGATGCAGAAAAAACACCAACAAACCTTGACAAAGGCAAGAGTTGCAGAAGAAGAGTTGCAGAGCTGCTGGGGACCAGTAAGGTCCAAGGGGACTCAACCCAAGAAGGGGAGCCCCAGGGCATCCTCAGCAGTGAGAAGAGCCAGAAGTCGAGGATGCAGCCCCCACAGGCAACTCACAGGCAGAAGGTACAAGAGCTGCAGTGAGGCCCACTCAGCACACCCAAAAAGGAGTCCTACATCGCTTGAGCAACAGGCAGGAGACTGTGCTTTGGAGGAAAGAGTGCTGGAGGATGGGTCTACACGAAGCCTGAAGATCCTTTGGAAGAAAAGCCAACAACAAGCCTTGGTAGCTGCAAGAGTTGTGGTGCACAGGAGTACTGTCCTGCAAGGAGAGGCAAAGACTCACCCAGCTGGTAGAGGGTACCAAGGGGACAACTCCAGACCACCACCTGTGTTGCAGGATCCATTCAGAGCTGCAGGGGAGTGGATCCACGCAGCTGGTCGTTGAAGCTGTTGGTGACTCCTTCACTCCAAGGGAGATTCCTTCTTGCTTAGAGTGCAGACTGAAGCCTTGCCACTCTCAGAGGATGCACAGCCGAAGAAATGTTGCAGTTGCTGGAAGGAGCTAGAGAAACAATGTTGCAGAGCGAAGTTGTTGCTAGGGCTGCAGATTTTGGGTAACTGTGAAGTCCAGTTGTGGTTCCAGTAGTCAGAAGATGAAGTCAATGTTGCAGAAGAGTTCTGCTGGAATCTTGCACATTGAATCTGAGGACCCACCCAAGAGAGAGACCCTAAATAGCCAGGTAAGGGGATTGGTCACCTAGCAGGGTGACCACCTATCAGGATTGGGCTGTGATGTCACCTGCCTGACCTGGCCACTCAGATGCTCCCAGGGGCCTCTGCCCACCTTGGATTCAAGATGGCAGAATCAGGTGGCCACCTGGAGGAGGTCTTGGCACCACCCCTGGGGTGGTGATGGACAGGGGAATTGTTACTCCCTTTTCCATTCTCCAGTTTCATACTAGAGCAGGAACCAGGGGTCAGCTATGCAGCACAGGAGCAGGACTGGTGCACACCAGTTTATGCAATGAGGTCACCAAATGTGCCCTTCAAAGCATGCCAGTGACTTGGGGAGGCTACCCCTTCCATGCCATGTAACATCTATTTCCAAAGGGAGAGGGTGTTGGCTCCCTTTCCTAAAGGAAATCCTTTGTTCTGGTCAAGCAGCAGGAGGGCAGAAACCTGTCTGTAGGATGGCAGCAGTGCAGGCTGTCCGGAAAAACCCTGCAAACTGGTAGGAGCAAAGCTGGGGGTCCTCTAAGGAGAGGAACCATACAACCAATACTGGCAACAGTATTGGGGTATGAGCCTGACATGTTTGATACCAAACATGCCCAGGTTTGGATTCACCATTATGTAGCTGGACACAGGTAGCCTGTGTCCAGTACACACGTAAAATGGCGCCCGTCACTTATGAAGTCCAGGAAAATGGGGCTGGAATTTGTAGGGACACCTCTGCTCATGCAGGGATGCCCTCACACACAGGTAACTGCACCCTTCCCTCTGGGCTAGCAGGGCCTGCAATAGGGGTGACTTACAATGCATCTTTTCACGCGGGCTGCAAAGGCAGGCTTGCAGACACATTTTACATGGGCCCCCATGGGTGGCATAATACATGCTGCAGCGCATGGGGATCCCCTGGGGCCCCAACACCCTGTGTACCTAGGTGCCATATACTAAGGACTGATATGGGGCATGAGTATGCCAATTGTGGGGTGTACAAAGTCAGTAACAGCCAAATTTAGAGGGAGAGAGCACAGTCACTGGGGTCCTGGCTAGCAGGATCCCAGTGAACACAGTCAAACACATTGGCAGCAGTAAAAAATGGGGGTGGGGGATGGTTAACCATGCCAAAAAGAAGGTACTTTCCTACAAGGAGGATCTCTTGGATTGGCCTGTTTCTCAAATCCATGGGGGATGACTGTGTGATACTTAATTTTACCAGTGTTGTGCAGGCTCCTTTACACTTTCTCTGCTGCTCTGCCACCAAGGTGGAAGGCATCAAAGCATGTCCTTTGGGGTTTTCAATCCATCCTGGGTATCGTAGGCTCCTGAATACTCGGGGTCATGACCCTCATCCTGTTGCAGTAAGGTGTAACTCAGAGTCTCTAGATCCGCATTATGATTCCTTAGTCTCTCTCTCCAACAGTTCGATATTCTGCCTTCTTTGGAGCATTTGGGCTGACTGCCTAATAGGGGAACTCCCCTAGGGGAAAGTCCCAGTTTTTTTTTATCTCTTACAGTCTCCCTCTGTGCCCTGCTGGAGCAGGCCAGTACCCTGGGCTTAATTTCATGGAATGTGGCTGGCCTCCACACAAAACAGGAGTCGCTGGAGTGGCTAACATAGTGGACCACTGCCATATTATTTGCTGTCAAGAGACATGGCTAATGGACACCCCGCATATTGATGGTTACTTTACTCATCATGTGCCTGGTATTCCTTCTAGTGCAGGACGGGCATGGGTGGCATTGTAACTTTTGTGTCTGTCTCTCTGGTGGGCTGCTCTTTGTTTGAAAAGACTCTCTGTCCCTTTTATTGTGTATTATTGATCACTTTACAGAAGCCTTTTGATATGGTTTGGTAATGTTTTATTATTATATTTTTGTCAATACAGTGACTAGCATCGTGGACGATTTGGAAGCTTCCTTGCACAAAATTCTGAATACCCATGCTAAGAAGGTGATAATTATTCGAGTGAGAGATTTTAACATCAAACTTTGTGCTTATGGTGAAGTCTCATTATGTGGGATTTGTTATGAATTCAATCTCCCTCTTACACTCTTTAAACACACACCCTATGATAATACATTGAATACAGTGACTGTCGCTCACAATAGTTATATCGCTGATAAACTCGCTATAGTGGCTTCAAAAGGTAGGGACAACCCTGGTGGTTCAATGCGCCTGTTCTAAAAACCCATAAGCTTTCAAAACTTACTTTAAAAAAATCTCCATGGGACCACCTGGAAATAGCCCAGTTAACGAAACTGTATAAAGAGGCAACCCGCAAAAGGAAGGCTGAAATAAGGGAAAAGGATTGGGAGGAGTTGAGAACAGCAAATGCCCTGAAAGATTCCTGAAGTGTTTTGAAGGTTGTGAATTCCTACTGTATAATCCCCTGGGTGAGGTTGTGCCTAAAGTTGATTGTGTCATCTCTAGCAAAGACTGGATTACCTATTTTTCTAAAGTTTTCAGTACTGAAGATCGGACTCCCACTTCGGGTCCTGAATTGGAAGCTCTTTCTGACTCAAGCTCTAGTCAAGCACTTTGTAGTACAATTATAGTCTCTGATGTTATCTCAGCCATTGAGAATTTTCCCTCGGGTAAAGCCACAGGGCCTGATAGAGCCCCAGCGGATGATCAAAATATTTCCCAGAGTTTTGGCCTCCTCTATTAACTAATGCCAAACAAAGTGCAATAACAGGACCTTTGGTTAAAACATGGCAGGAGGCCATTATCATTCCCATATTTAAAAAAGGAGAAAAGAGTTTACCCAATTGCTATCATCCTATATCTCTCTTAGACTCCCGAAGCAAGATATTAGGCAGAGTTTTATTGTCCAAACTGGAGACCTGGGCTATAGAGACACAGGGACTCTCTGACCTACAGTTTATTTTTTGCCCAGGTTTGGGGACAGTCGAACAGCCTTTAAACCTTTCGTTAATCATTAATCATCCAAAAGTACACTAAGGCCTAGAAAGGTTGCATCCATCTCACCTTTATGGACTTAAGTTGTGGTTTTGATACAGTAGACCATTCAAAGCCCCGGTCCATTATGCTAGAGCTAGGGATTGATAGGGCTATTGTCTCCCTCTTGTCCAGGCTTCATGGTCACACTACAGCCCGAGTTCGCTTCAGTAAGGGTGGGGATCTTACAGAAGAGTTTCCTTCACTTATTGGGGTAAGACAAGGCTATGTTCTGGCCCCTTTTCTCTTTTGACTTTATATTAATTCTCTATGAGGTAACTTGTTGAGTGCCGGAAAAGATATTCCCTAAAGTGAATTCCAGAGAAATCCCCATCTTGCTCTTTGCAGGCAATGCCGTCCTTAAGCTTGAACAGTGAATGTGTTCCAGCTTCTTTTAGATGCCTTTAATAATTTTATGGTGAGCGTAGGCCTCAGGATTAATCAGGCTAAGTCCTTTGTGATAAAATGTGGCCCTAAACTATCAAAGACTAAAAACTTTTTACTTAGTGGGGAGGAAATCATGAAAACCCCATTTTATTTATCTGGGGAACCTGTTTGATGTAGACTTCAAATGGAAATTCTTATTTAACGTGAGAGTCACACAGTTCCAATAGACAATAGGTTTTTAGAATTTCAAGTGATTGGGCCATAAGCAGGTGAGAGAAAATCTCTGTAGTTTTAAAAGTAAAAGTGTGCCGGTGACTTAATTTGGGGCAGGAGTATGGGGGTAAGCTAACTGTAAAGCCCTCTAAATAGCTGAAAATACATTTTTAAGAAGGCTTCTGGCAGCTCTGCAGTCGACTCAAGCTATTTTATGCCATGATGAGTTTGGGATCCCCAATATAGAAGCTCAGGTCAGGCTGCAGCCTTTGCTATTATGGGATAGGATATGGAGGAACCCTGAAGCACTATTGTGCAGAACCATAACAATGGACTGCATGACCCTTGACAAGCATTTAGATATTCCTTGGTTAAAGTACATTAAAACGAGTTTTGAAAGCCTTGGCTTCCCTTCTTTTTATGATAATCCTGATAGTTTAGTTTCTCTCTCTCCAGGGCAAATTAAAGACCACAACACATTGCGTATTGCGTGCACTAGGAACTAAGGGCCAGATGTATCATTTTATCCAATAGCGTTTACCTAATTGTGTTTTTTTGTGAATCACAATTAAGTAATTGCTATTGGAATGTATGAAACTCCAGGAGTTTCATACTGCGATTCGCAAGGCCTCATAAATGGACCTACCTCATTAATATTCATGAGGTAGGTCGCAATGTGCGAGCCATTGTGAATGGCTACAATCACAGGGATGGTGGCCTGCTGGGTTCAGCAGACCACCATGTCTGTGATTGCTTTTCAATAAAGCAATGTTTTTTTTTTAATGCAACCCGTTTTCCTTAAAAGGAAAACTGGATGAATTTAAAAATGAACAATGAAAAGTTTTCTTTTCATTTTTTAAGAGTAGGCAATGGTCCGTGGGACCACTGCCTGCCCTTAAAACTTGTTTTCGCATGCACTTACAAAGGGGAAGGGGTCCCTTGGGGACCCCTTCCCATTTGAGAATGGGTTACCACCAATTTGAAATTGGTGGTAACTGCGATTGTTTTGCGACTGCATTTGTGGTCACAAAACAATCATACATACTTCTGCGATTCGGTATTAGGAAGGGACGCCCTTGACACACCCCTTCCTAATACCAAATCGGTATGTAGACACAATTCCAATTTGCGATTCGGTAGCAAGTTCCCGAATCGCAAATTGGATTTGTTACATATCAAAATGCAGTTTCTGAGATCGCAACCGTCCCTTTGGGCCGTTTGCGATCGCAAAACACTTTGATACATCTGGCCCTAAGTCACATGCTGCTGCTTTCGCTTATTTGCACCAGTTGGGTAACGAAATGGCTATTTATAAATTTTACAATAAGTGCTTTGAAAATACACTGTGTATATTGAGGTCTGCTTTTAATCTTATGTTTTGTATTTTCTTTTTCCTTTAATGTATTGTTTGTCCATGTGACTTTTATGGCTCAGTTGAGCAGAATAAAGTATTTTTTATGACGAAGATGAAATCAGCCCCCTTTGTATATAACTGCAAGATACTCTTTGATCATTTAGTAAATATATGGGTGCTCCAAAGTACTGAAAATGTTAATCTGAAACATGTAAAATAGCAAAATTATAATGGTCATTTTAGCTTTTCATTTGCTCATCCTCTGTTAGATGGCACGTGAATATTGACAGGCTAGTAGAAAAACCACCAAAAGCAGAAAGAACAATTAATGGCAAGATGAAATCAATAAATCATTGAATAATTTACCTTGATCTTTCCCCTTTTTAAAGAACTACGATTGAAACTCATCAAGCTCGTGACAACAGAAACAGAGGTCAATAGCAAAAAAGAACCAATTATATTTCTGTCATCAGACAACCAAGCAGCTAATTAACTTGCAAAAATAGCATTTAGTGAATCTTAATATTCTCCGACTTTTGCTTAAAATCCAGAAAACCCAGTGAAAAGCTCATAGCCTGGCTACCATGGGACCTGTTCCGAATCACTATTGATTACCAAGCATGTATATGTGTGTGTGTATATATATTCACTGAAAAAAGCAAAGGTTACAGGGACATTATAGTTAGGTTCTGAATTTACTTGTACAAAACCATGGAAATTCAGCAGTTATTTTTAAAGTTATTTTAAGTAACTATAACTCGCGCCCTCGCCATGCACAGTTTTCTCATCAATAATTTTATTGCAAATATTTCAGTGATACTGTCAAAGATGCCATAGAAGGTGTCATCAGTGATATAATATGTGGAATAATTAGGTGTGCATGTTGAAGGCGTGAGTTATAGTTACCTTAGGGCATGCGTTATGGTTTTGTACGAGTAAACTGAGAACCTAACTATAATGTCCCTGTAACCTTTGTGTTTTTTCAGTGAATTTCTATGTTTTTTAATGTAGAGTAATTAAAATGACTATACATTAATCCAACCACTGCTCACGCGCATGTTGCCATGCATGTCGGGGGCTGACCTTGCGGCCAAGTCCTAATGACCATCCAACCCCGTGCCGCACACGACCTTTGGCCATGCACAGTGGGGGTTGGCCACAGGGCCTGTCTCGTCAGTGGATCTGTGATGAGTGTCTGAGTGGATCTGAAAGTGGGTTTGTGAGTCTATGAATGAGTCTGAGTGGCAGCATCAGTGTCTGAGTGGGTGTGTAAGTGGGTGCATGAGTCTCTCAGTGCATGTATGAGTGAATTAATTAGTGTATAATTGAGCCTGTGAATATTATTTGCTTATTTGTGAATGTTCTTGAATATTCTTGAATATTCATAAATACTGTTGAATATTTGCGAATATCGCGCTTGGTGAAAAAGAAAACATTTTAAACCCATAATTTGGCACTCAAACACCCCTATATCACAACCCTGGGGTCATGGTACCTCCACCCTGACTTCTTATTCTACTTTTCATTTTGTTTTTCAGCCACTATTTCCCTGGACCTTAAAATGGCAGCTGCAACTTTCTGTTCAGATTGTGGACTCCATTCACATCACTTGAGTGCATGCATTTGTGAATATTAGTGAGTTATTTACGTCCTCAGATATGCAAATTTGGATTTTCTTTAATTTCTCGTAAATGTCTGAACAGATTTACACCAAGGGGGTCATTCTGACCCTGGAGGCAAGCACCGCCAACAGGCTGGCGGTGCTTCCATGCCCATTCTGACCGCAGCGGTAAAGCCGCGGTCAGAAAACCGGGACCGGCGGTTTCCCGCCGGTTTTCCCCCGGCTGGGCGAATCCGCCAGGGCAGCGCTGCCATGGGGATTCTGACCCCCTTCCCGCCAGCCTGTTTCTGGCGGTTGTCACTGCCAGGAAGAGGCTGGCGGGAACGGGTGTCTTGGGGCCCCCTAACAGGGCCCCATGAAGCTTTTCACTGTCTGCCTAGCAGACAGTGAAAAGCGCGACGGGTGCAACTGCACCCGTCGCATGCCCGCAACACCGCCGGCTCCATTCGGAGCCGGCTTCTGTGTTGCAGGCCTCCTTCCCGCTGGGCCGGCTGGCCCAGCGGGAAGGTTGGAATACCAGCAGCGGTCTTTTGACCGCGTAGCAGCCAAATGGCGGTTCCCGCCTGGCGGGCGGCAACCGCCGCCCGCCAGGGTCAAAATGACCGCCCAACAAGTAACCAAAAGCAGAATCTGCGGAACAAAATCTAGCTTTCTGCCAAATTTGGTGTAATTCCGTCCAGCGGTCCAGGCTGTATTCATGTTGAAAACTCCTATGAGAAATGCAACTTTGTTGACTCCCCCCCCCCTTTTTCTCGAGTACCCGCTTGAAAGATCACCCTGAGACAAATTTCCCATGCACAGCAGGAAACACAGCACATTTGTTTTTTAAAGATTTGTGAAGATTCGTCAAAATGCGCCAAAGATATAGGCAAGTCAAAAAATGCCTTCTCTATGGAAACATAGGGGGTTATTACAACTTTGGAGGAAGTGTTAATCCGTCCCAAAAGTGACGGTAAAGTGACGGATATACCACCAGCCGTATTACGAGTTCCATAGGATATAATGGACTCGTAATACGGCTGGTGGTATATCCGTCACTTTACCGTCACTTTTGGGATGGATTAACACCTCCTTCAAAGTTGTAATAACCCCCATAGTCTTAACTGTAACTACTTACTAGTGACCACCAGTAGGTAAAATATATATATACATATATATTACCTAGTAGGGTCGCCACTAGGTAGTTACAGTTAGGACCTAGCTTCTATAGAAAAAGCTTTTTTTGTTTTGCTAAAAACATTGGCACTGTTTGACGATTCTTCACAAAGTTTTCCAAGAAAATAAGACACTCACTTCAGCGTATGTCTGGAAAGTTTTGGGGTGATCCGTCTAGCGGGGGCTAAGAAAAAGGGAGGGTCCCAAAGCGCATTTTCCCCATTCATTTTTCCATAGTGATTTTATACAGCGATAGCACCAAAACCAGTGGACAGAATTACACCAAATATGACACAAAGGTAGCTCTTGGTTCAGAAAGTACCCTTTTTGTTATTTTTGGTGTAAATCCATTTAGTAGATTTAGAGAAATTAATGTAAATCCATGTTTGTATATATAGGGACACAAAGGATTCTGATCTGATTGGCTGCCAACACTCGAACAAGAAAGTGTTTGCAGCCCTCCCATAAAAAAGTGTGAAAAAACCCAGAAGGGTCCAGGGTAGGCCCCTTAGCTCTGAATCCCCCTCCACCCTCAGAGCAAAAAAGTATTTAAAACATTTTTTGCCACTATTGGTGGCGGATCCGCAGATCCGACAAAATGTGAAAACAAATCAAAGCGCAGACTTCCTTGCATTGTCGTTTGGAAGCCTCTGGGTGGGCCAAGTCCCGGGGGCATTGTTTATTTAAGGGACCACCACCTCCCCGGGCATTTCTTTAATTGTGTGCAGGGGGGCCATGCAGCCCCCCCCTGCAGCCCTGGGGACCACCACCTCCCCAGGGGCATTGATCACAATGTGTGCAGGGGGTCCGCATGGCCTCCTGCAGCCCCAGGGACCACCAACTCCCTGGGGCATATGTTAAAAAATAGAAAGGGGGCCAGTTTCAGACCCCCTGCAGCCTGGGGGACCATCACCTACCAGGGGCAATATACATTGGAGGGGGGGTGGCCCCCTTCATGGAGCCAGTGATGGCCCTGGGAACTGCCACCACCCAGTGCTGGCTCCTGCTATGAACTGGGATGGCCACCACGGGACATAACTGCTTGCTGTGGCTTGGTGGCAGCTTTGACAGCTGTGGCCAAGTTACAGCAAACACGCTGCTTCTATGAAGGGAGAGCTGTCAAACAGCTCTACCTTCATCGGAGCAGAGGTTTCCTCTATGTGCCTGCCCATGGAGAGGCATGCAGGCACACAGAGGAAACTGCTCCCTCCCTGTGACAGCAATGCTTGCTTCCACAGGGGGTGGGGAGCCAACTGGGACTGTGGGGGCCTTCAGACTCCCCCCCTGGTCCCCAACATTGTCAGTGGGTGCCATGGGAGCACTCAGGTCACATGGCCAGGCCCTGGAGGATGGGGTCCCTGTGGCCGAGATCAGTCTGTGGAGGGGGGCCACGTGCCCCTCTCCCCCCAAAAGTTTTATATGTTTAGGCCAGTCCCGAGGATGTGATCAGCCTGGGTGGGACATGCAGCACCCCCCAAAATTAAATATTTACGATGGGCCCTGGAGGATGCGGTCCTTGGGGTCGATATCGGCCTGAGAAGGGGGGCCACACAACCCCCTTCAAAAAAATAAATAAATATTTACCCTGGGCCTGCAAGGGATGAGGTCCTCGGAGTTGATATCGGCCTGAGGAGGGAGGCCATGCAGGGTTGGGTTTTTATAGGGTTTGGCCGCAGGGCCTGGCCACAGGCCAGGTTCTGCAACCAAACCTCGCTGTGCACATCCAAAGGACATGTGCAGCATGTGGCTGTGTGGATATAGGGGTTGACAGAACGCCGTGCTCGCCAGTGGTTGTATTAACGGATAGTAATGAAAATTACTCTATGTTAAAAAAAAACATAGAAATTCACTGAAAAATAACAAAGGGTACAGGGATGTTATAGATAGGAAATAGAAAATTAAATAAATAGTTCACTTAAAAAAAACAAAGGTTATAGGGACGTTATTGCTAGGCTCACACTTTAAACACCTCAAACCATAGAAATTCACCAGTTATAGTTAGAGCTATCTCAAGTAACTAGAACTTTTGCCCTGAGGAAACTATAACTTGCGCCTTCGTCATGCACTGCTAATCTGCTAATTACCCCACAAATTACAGCACTTAGGACATCTTTGTTAACATCACTGATAATGTCACTGTAACCTCTGCAGTAAAATTATTGATCAGATAACTGTGCATGGAGGGTGTGAGTTATAGTTACCTTAGGGCATGAGTCATAGTTACATGAGATAAAGCTAACTATAACTGGTGAATTTCTATGACTTGATATGTTTAAAATGTGAGCCTAACTATAATGTCCCTGTGGCAGTGGGTATAGCGATAGGGATTAATGAGACACTCCGGTGGGTGTTGAATATAAGTGATTTTGTTTTAGAGTATAGATGTCCTCGTAACAGTCACTGTCTTTTATCTTTATGTGTGGGTGATCTCCTTTGTTTTCTTCTTTTCGAGGGTTCCCGGTGGTAGATGTTATTCTCCCGGTGGATGGTGTAGTCAGGTCGGCCGGAAAAGGAACGAAAGGTTGGTAAGTCATATGTCTGGGTGATGTGTTTGTATAATGTTAGTGCGGGAGGGGGTGTAGAGAGAGAGAGAGAGAGAGAGAGAGAGAGAGAGAGAGAATGGTGGTGGTCTGGGATACGATTCCACTCCAGGGAAAAAGAAGGAAAGGCTGGGTATAGTTAAAGGGCACCGTACCATCACACCTCGGTGGCACCCAAAACTTTCTCACTAATAGATCCAACTCTGCTCTGCATTAACTGATTAGTGCTCCCCTCAACCTGTTATTGTTCTTCCCCAAATATCCCTTCCCAACCTCCCTCTACTCACACTCTCCACCCTCCTCCCTTCCCACTATAGCCCTTATTCTGTTCTTTAGGCAGGACCGTACCTGCTGGAGCCACGCCCCTCCAGGGATGTGGCGGAGCTGCTGCCTTTCGGGACCTCCTTGTCCCTCCGTGGGGTCTCCTCTGGAATTCACGAGTCTTTCGTCCTGGGGTTCTTCTTCCCCAATGTCCAAAATGTTTTTTCCCGCGTCCTCTCCTGTCACGCTCTCCTCCTCTGTCCCGGCGTCTTTCTCCTCCTCGTCCTCCTCTGTGCTTGCGCCGCTCGTGCGTTGTCCTTCTTCCCTTTTCATGGTTTTGGAAACCCGGATATCCGGGGTCCTGCTTCCGCGATTTCTTCTCCTGTGGGACCCCTGGGGCACTTGTCGGACTGGGGACCTGCATTGTATGTAGCCGGGATTTCTGACACCCGGCTACAGTCCCTGTAACCTTTGTTTTGTTTTTGTAAGTGAATATATATATATATATATATATATATATACATATATATATATATGTATAGCACACAATTGATGCAGGTGCTCAGAGTCCCATAACGTTCCAAGCACGGGTTCGGCCACCCATCACAAATAATCCACAGTATCTTGCAAGTGTAGATACACCTGGACACTGCAGGGGTTGCAACAAAGATTTATTGCTGGCTTTACCCAACCCGTTTCATCCCAGCCTGGCCTTGATCATAGGTACATAGAGTAAAACCACTCCCACCATAAAAAGTGCATGATTGACATAAACGAAGGACATGAAGGCCCATAAGTGAGAACACTTGAGGGTCCGTCAGCACCATCTTTAAATGCAGCGTAGTGATGCAAACAGCAATTATAAACAATAGACTGCCCTTTAATGAAAGTCTCTCACTGAAAGTTACCCTACGATATGGGTACCAATTCATTTTCATGGATTCTAGTGAAAAGGGAAAGCACACTAAAATCTGGCCCAACACTTTTGTACATTAAGTAATGATAATTATGCATCGTCTCTATATAAGTTCCACTTTCAACACGTGATAGCGAGTCAGAGCCTTGATAAGTAAACTTACAAGGAGACACGCTTAGGTCGATGAACCTTTGGACCACGTTCGGGGACTTCCCAGTACGAGGAATCTTTTGGCATCACAAATCAATGGATCAGTAACCCAACCAACCATCACAGTATCTATTCACCAAACTTATTCAATAACATTTAATAAGAATCAATAAGTTGAACACACCATGACCGTCCAGTCATGAATAACCACACCAGTTTAGTTACATGTTAGGATATTTATTTCCGTATTTGTTACAATCTAACACCATGTTTGTTAGTCTTAATAGCAATAAGCTCATCATCACCACTATTAATTGCCAATCAGAACACAACGTAATTAAAGCGTAGAATACGATCATTTAGTACTTAAGCACATCATTAATATGTCATCTTAGTAGGGTCTCATTAGTACATGATTCAACAAAGCAAGAACTCAGTTGTTTGTCTATTGCGTCAGATTCTTTGTGAACACCTTAACTAACCTCGAATTAGCATCAGCATATTGTGCTTCATGCAAAACATTTAGCAAACACAAATTTAGAAAAACATCTAACTACGGACTCTACCAAAATAGCAGTTGGTACCTAGAAAGAAAGGCAATCAGACAATTTCAATTTCTGCATCAGATAGTTACCAGTCCAACGAATCAGCAAGCATCTTCAGTCTTCCTCCTCAGGACATCAGTCGATTCGCCGTCAGCCGAGGTAGAACGGGGCAAATTCTCAATATAGCATAGCTAAGGAATAGGACCTTCCCTCGTATGCAGGAGAAGTAAGTATAGAATAAGTAGAGGACGATTCCAAAGATGGAGGACAAGCAAAAGAAGTGAAGAGTCTCTTTCTCACTCTCTCTACGTCTCAAAAGGTGTGTGTGTTCTCCCCTTGGGTTACTCCGTTAAATCAAATTTACCTAATTAGTTCATAATTCCTCATTGGATAATAATTGGTGCATCGTTATCTCTGTTCAGTAATTCTTCACGCACTTCACCAGACTTTTCCACAAACCACAGTTCTCATGTCGCTGATTTGTTCAGGTCATTGACGTCTCCATCAGTTAGAATGTCAGGTAAGAAAAGTTACACTTTATGCTCCAGTCAGTGGTTCCATTGTTTTCTCGTACTCCAGGCAGCCTTGCACCTGTTACGAATCACACTGTTGCATTCGGCAAGAATGTCTCCTTGAGCAAGTCAGTTCTCATGAGAAAGAATTTACTACAGCTACACACATCTAGCTTCTGGAAAAACACAGCTTTGTGTCCTTCAGGAAAACAGCACATTGCACGTTTAGAAAATGCAGCTTAATATGAGATCATGCAGCTAGGCCCAGACCTTCGCTAAGCTAAGGCATTCAAATTTTAATAAGCAACTTCTAATACAAGACTCTAATTATGATATGCGTATACAAATTCAAAACATTATTGCATAAAATTCAGAATTAACAAGCTTTCATTAGTTTTGTATACATTGGTAGCCACTCCCCGTGGGCACATTCTAAACGTGTACATTATTTTCTATGTTAACACATTTTCTATGCAGCTTCATTTCACAATATATTTCAAGCTTTTTTCATGTTAATATTGCTTTTGAAAAACACACTCCAACAATCTCTCCTCTGATGACTCTTGTCATCACACAGACCTTCTCCCAGAAATTTTACATACTAAAATTCTCTCATCTCAATTTCTTCCCTTCTTTGTTTCCCCTTGTATTTTGCCCTATACAATTTTTCCCTTTGTTTTTCTTCCCTCCTCTTATTATTTTTCACCATTTTCAATTTAATTATTTTGCTAATTTTACATGCCACCCATAATCCAAATAAGCAGGCTATAACAATCAATATTCCTTGTACTATTTTAGACAATATCCCATGCCAAATATTACTAAGCCAATTTCCCACTGAAGCAAATCCTTTCCCAAACACCTGGTTCTTTCAAATCCGTACTATCTCTAGTCAATTTACTAAGCACACTCCTAATCTTATTACTATTATCTGGTATGTAAGCACAGCAATGACATCATTAAGCATCCTACAAACTCCACCATGTCTAAAGCAAGCCTGTTATGAAGAGTCATAGCCCTCTCCGCAGCAAGTTCAGTATCTATCAGGAGTATAGCCCCTGAAAAGTTTGTCAGCGTGTTATCCACAATAGTAGGCACCTTTTGAATCTTTATAGAGTTTAAGATAACTCCCACTGAAGGAATTATTGCCCTAAATATGTCTCCTTCTACACCAGCAGCAGTTTCTCTTTTCTGTCTAGTACGATGTAATTCAGACAATTTCGGAAACCTTTTCAAATCATCAAGTTGATCTATCTTTGGGAAAACTATCCCCAAGTAATATGTCCCATACCATCCCTTTGGAAGACGGTAATAAGTATTAAGTCCACATATATATTAGATCCCTGGGATTGCAGGATTCTGTCCATTTAACATGAACGTCCATTAACTCCGAAACAAAAACAAATGATTACATTCACTCGTTCCCACAAACACATTGTCATAGTATGATTTTTGTCTAGATATGCAAAGCTTCCCTACGTGTAATGCATCTAAAGCTAGCTTCCCTTGTTCCCTAATTGTACTATAACCTTCACTACTAGCAAAAGCCTGCTGCTGCAATCCTTTTTCTAACTTGCCCTTTAATGCCCTTCTTCTATCTTCTGTGTGATCTAGAAAGCTTTTCTCTACAGGTGTAAACCAGCATGTCAAATTATTGCGGTGTGCATAAGATGTACTAATTGTCAACGTTGACTCAAAGAAGCCTTTAACTAACTTTATACTATAGTATCTAGCTACTTCACTCAAATCCTCTATTATATGCACATAAGAAAACACAAGGTTGTAATTTGAGTAAAAATACTGGATCTCTTCCTGGTTGTAGAATCTTGTTAGTAACAGACTACAACTAATCCCGTATGTTAATGGCAGACTGTGATAAGTAACCCCCTCTTGTACTGAAACAGGAATCTGTGTACACACAAAGCAATCTTTCGCATCCATTGTGTCAACATACTCACTCAGAAAGCGATAGAAAACATTAGTAGAGAGTTCCTCTTTTGCGTTAGTTCCCTCATGCAAATATTTTGTATCTTGCTCAAACCTCTCCCAAGCTGTTAGTGCAATGGTAGTTTCAGGAATTGTAGCATTGTTAGTCCCACTCTTATCCATTAGTGTCACACCCACAACCACAACCATAATGAATATCACACACACAACACCTAAACCAACACTCAAATATTTAAAGCGCCTACTCCCTCTATTATCCTGACTAGTGTTAGCCATGATCTGTAAAGAATCAGAAAGTGAAGGATTGTTAATTCAAATAACAACAGAGGATTGTTAAAAAAGAATCTTCTCTCCTTTTTTTTTCTTTTTTATTTGCTCGCAGCAAAATTCAAACAAACGAAAGTCTTCCTTCAGCAATTATATACAGCTTGCATTTGCACTCCCAGGATTCTCGTCAATTCAGGTTAGCAGCTTGTCACAATCAGTTTTTCAAAAGTCAATTCAGGTTTTCAAAGTCTCATCCGGTAAATTCTCAGTCTCTTTTCTCAATATTTTTTTCAACTTTAATTTGATCTTATACCAATTCAGTCTCCTTCCGTCAGACTCAGGTGCCAAAGTATTGACCTGGAATTTCTCGATCAAAGCAAAACGCCAAGAACTCTTGTTGCCATTCAGCTGCTGTTGCATACGCCCATTCAGGACCCGCATACCTTTTATTTGCTACTCTCTTTCTTTTCAACTTGCAGTCACCTTGCAACTCTCCTTCACTCAGATCTTCTCTCCTTGTCGTATCAACCTCTTCCTCTATTGCATCTTTGACAAGCACTTTCCCCTTCTTCACTTGCAATTCCGGTCACTTATCTCCTTTCAGTGTCTCTCTGGTCTTTGATCTTTCCTGTGGCAACTCTTCGTCCTCCTCTAGTTCTATGGTGTTTTCTATTGATAAACCTGCAATGTGCTCAGGAGGATTTTGGACACTCTGACTCTCTTCCACCTCAACTCCTTCGCCTTCTGGGTCTGTCAGGGGCTCTAGCTCATTTCCATATTCGTCTGCTTCTGGGAGAACCTCCCTCTGATTTGTCTCTCCTGGTGCCTCAGTTGAGATAGGCTCACCGTCACCCTTCTGGGCCTCTTCTCCTTTGTCTCTTACTGGAGTGACCAAGCCGTCCTCAACGGGCTCTCCTTCTGTCTCAGTTCCCCTTCGATCACTCTCCGGCCCTGAGACTTCCTTTTCTGTTATTGGTACTTTCAACAACTCAACTTCCTCATCAGTTGGACATGTCACCTTTTTCGTGTGACTGGCATGGATCCAGTTCGGAATTCCCGTACACTTCACAGCAGTAGTAGTCATTATTATCACTTCGTATGGCCCCTTCCAACGTGGCTCCAAACACGTCTTCCTTACGTGTTTCTTGATGACAACCCAATCACCAGCTTTCAGATTGTGTCCTGGATCATTTATCAGTGGCAAGGTGGTAGCTTTCACCTGGTGAGAAAAAGAGCGGACCACATCAGCCAGACCCTTGCAGTAGTCAAACACCATATCATCCGTGATATTCACAAAAGCATTTGCCCCAGTGGGGGCAATCACATAGCTCGGCCCACGAGAATCTCATGAGGAGACAGTCCTGTTTTCTTGTTAGGCGTATTTCTCATTGACATTAACACCAGAGGCAAAGCATCGGGCCATTTCAAATTCGTGGCTGCACACATTTTCGCCATTCTAGACTTCAGGGTACCATTAATCTGCTCCACTAGTCCTGATGCTTCAGGGCGATAACTACAATGCAACTCCTGCTCAATGTTCAATGCTGCACACAATAGCTTAACCACCTCGTTGTTGAAGTGACCTCCCCTATCTGATTCTAAAGAGATCAGAAACCCGAAACGTGGTATCAATTCCCTAAGCAGCAGCTTCGCTACTGTTAGGCTGTCATTCCTGCGTGTAGGTTACGCTTCAATCCAATGACTAAAGATACACACAATCACCAACACATACCTCAAGCCTCCACACACAGGCATCTCGATAAAATCCAATTGCATTCTGCTAAATGGATCTCCAGCTCTCCCAATGTGGCTCAAATTCAGCACTGTCCCTTTCCCCGCATTCATCTGCTGGCAGATGATACACCTATGGCAAGTTACTTCTGCAGCTTGTCTGAACTTCAGGTTAAACCAGTCAATTTTGAACAACCTAATCATGGCATCCTTCCCAATATGTGCTTGACCATGGTAAAACCTTGCAAATTGTGACAGAAGACTGTTCGGCAAAACCATTTTCCCTTCGTCTGAGACCCATAAGTCATCTGGTCTTTGTACACATTGCATCCTAACACAAGAACGCTTCTCATCTTTGCTGCCACGTCCCTGCAACAATCTCAATTCTTCTAGAGTATCAATCACCCTTAAAGCGTAACCTGTGCATGTCTCATTTTCTGTTTCAGGTAACAATTCCCACTGATCTTTAAACGATATACAGTTCAGTGCCAAAACCTTGCGACTTGATCCGCATATCCATTTCCCATTGAAACAAAGTCTTGTGATTTCAGGTGTGCACTGCATTTCACCACAGCAATTTCATGAGGTAACTGAATCGCGTTCAACAACTCCTTAATTCTCTCACCATTTTTCACTGGCGAACCAGAAGGGGTCAAGAAGCCCCTCTGTGACCATAGTTGGCCAAAATCATGGACAATTCCGAATCCATACCGGCCATCAGTATAGATAGTCGCTTTCAATTGGGCAGCGGCATGGCAAGCTCTAGTAAGAACAACCAATTCAGCTACCTGAGCAGAATACACTCTTTCAAGCCAAGACGTTTCCAGGATACCAGAGATCATACATACAGCGTATCCGGCTCTCAGCACTCCTACTGAGTCTCTCAAACATGAACCATCGACAAAGATAATTTGGTCATTTTCTTCCAATTGGGTATCTTTGATATCGGACCTCGGTTTGGTGCACATTTCTGTTACCTCAAGACAATCATGTTCTACGTCCTCAACATTCTCAACCTCTATGTTTTCATTTGGAAGCAAAGTTGCCGGGTTCAACACTGTACATCTTTTCAACGTTGCATTTGGTGACCCCAATATAATCGTTTCATATTTTGTCAATCTTGCACTTGTCATGTGCTGCGTTTTGGTATGTGTCAACAGGATCTCAACTGAGTGAGGGACCATGACTGTTATAGGACATCCCACCACTATACCATCACACTGTGTGAGGTTTTGACCAACTGCTGCTACTGCAAGCAGACAGCCCGGTAAGGCTGCTGCAACTGGGTCTGAAGTAGCTGAAAAATATGCTACTGGTCGGTTTATACCTCCATTGACCTGTGTCAGGACAGACAAAGAACATGCATCACGTTCATGACAAAACAGAACAAAAGGCTTCATGTAGTCAGACATACCTAAAGCTGGAGCCCTGCACATGCTCTCTCTTAACTCAGTAAATGCTTTCATTTCCTTCTCTTTCAACACTATGACATCTGGCCCTTCTTTGACTGTCAGTCTCACCAATGGCTTGGAGATTACTGAAAAGTTAGGGATCCACTGACAACAATAACCCACCATTCCTAGAACATCCTAACATCTCTCTATGTTGTTGGGGTATTCATTTGGAACAGGGCAGTCACTCTTTCCCTAGATAAATTCCTCAAACCTTTCTCCATTTGATGGCCCAAGTACTTCATCTCTTTCTGGCAATATTGCAATTTCTTTGGGGACACTTTGTGCCCGTTCTTTCCCAGATGATTCAGTAAGTCAATCGAATCATACTTGCACTCATCCCTTGTTTTGGATTCGATCAATAGATCATCAATGTACTGCATTAGAGTTGATTGAAAAGGCAATTCCAATGACTCCAAATCCTTCTTCAGTATCTGATTGAATATGGAAGGTGTTTCTGAAAACCCTTGCGGAATTTGGCACCAACTGGAAACCTTGTCCAGGAATTTTAAACTGAAAAGAAATTGACTATGCTCATGAAGAGGCACAGAAAAGAATGCTTGAGACAGGTCAATTACTGTGAACCATTCTGCATCACATGGAATCTGAAACATAATCACAGCTGGATTTGGCACCACTGGGCAGCATTTCACCACTATGTCATTGATTTTCCTAAAATCTTGAACAATTCGAACCTTCCCACAGGGCTTTCTCAGTCCCATTATTGGTGAATTACATGGGCTGCTCATCACTTCCTTCAGGACTCCTTATTTAAAAAAATCTGCAATTAATTGCGCAACCTTTATAAGGACATCCTGCACCATATGATACTGCGGCACCTGAGGGAACACAGCATTTGACTTCACACTGACTCTAACTGGTGCTACTCCTTTTATCAGCCTTACTTCTTTCCCTGTCAAGTCCCACACCTTCTCTTGGACTGTTCCCTGCAAGTCTGCCGGGAGATCAGCCACTGTGAACATCGGGAAGAAATTAATCAGAGGATATTCCTCGTCTGTGGTATCTGTTTCTGGCTCTGAAACCTGCTCCTCTTCATCATCACTGTTTGTCTGGACCTCAATTCCCTCATTGTAACAGGTGATTGAACACCTCATCTTGCACAGTAAGTCTCTTCCCAGTAGGGACACAGGACTTGAATCGCGAACCACAAATCTGTGCAAACCTTGGAAAGTGCCAAGCTCAACCTGAACCGGATCTGTGATCGGGTTAGTCAGGAGTTGGTTTGCTACTCCCACTACCTTAACTGTACGTCCCGAAAGAGGCAGTTTCGGAACCTCTGCACTTCTGACTGTAGAACGCGTAGCTTCTGTGTCAACCAGGAATGAAACCTTGTGACCCATTACCTTTCCCTGAACATAGGGCCCTTTCTGATCTACCTCTAAGGACACTGCAAGCCTACACTTCTCACTATCTGAACTCTCGTCCGACCATTCATCGTTTATTCCATTCTCACCACGCAATGGGAACTGTTGCACTGTGTTATTTTGATTCATCCTTTGACCTGTGACCTATAGAGGAAGCATCATCTGTTGCTGTTCCATTGGTGCTAAAGGCATTTGCATTTGCTGTCTAGGTACCATGGGAACCTGGTGTTGCACTTGTTGTCCCTGCATTGGCTGTTGTGATGCTATTAATTGGGTTTGACCAATGACTTTGGCCCTCATTCCGACCCTGGCGGTTTGAAACCGCCAGGGTGGAGGGCAGAGGAAGCACCGCCAACAGGCTGGCGGTGCTTCCCGGGCCATTCTGACCGCGGCGGTAAAGCCGCGGTCAGAAAAGGGGAACCAGCGGTTTCCCACCGGTTTACCCCTGGCCCAGGGAATCCTCCATGGCGGCGCTGCTTGCAGCACCGCCATGGGGATTCGACCCCCTTCCCGCCAGCCTGTTTCTGGCGGTTTACACCGCCAGAACCAGGCTGGCGGGAACGGGTGTCGTGGGGCCCCCTAACAGGGCCCCACAAAGATTTTCAGTGTCTGCTTTGCAGACACCGAAAATCACGACGGGTGCCACTGCACCCGTCGCACCCCTGCAAATCCGCCGGCTCCATTCTGAGCCGGCTTCCTCTTTGCAGGGGCTTTCCCGCTGGGCCGGCGGGCGATCTTTTGGAGATCGCCCGCCGGCCCAGCGGGAAAGTTAGAATGACCGCTGCGGTCATTTGACCGCAGTGCGGTCTTTTGGCAGTTTCTGCCCGGCGGGCGGCGCCCGCCGCCCGCCGGGGTCGGAATGACCCCCTTTGTGTTTTACCACTGCGCATATTAGTTGCTCAATGTTCACCAGTAGCACATTATGGTGGTCATTACAACCCTGGCGAACGGTGGTAAAGCTGAGTTAAAACCGCAAACAGGCCGGCGGACAACAAAATGGAATTACGACCCTGGCGGAAACCGCCAACAAAGACAGCCACTTTAACACATCGCCCGCCAGGGCGGTACAGACAAACAGCGCGGCGGTCACCGCCAACAGACAGGCGGAAGACAATGTACCGCCCACACTAACACAACACACCAATCCGCCACCTTTTCCGAGGCGGATTCCCCATGGATAAAAACACGGCGGAAACAGCTTTTGCAATGGGAAAACGCTCACCTCAACACATCCCACGAGGAACGAGGACTCCATGGATCCGGAACTACAAATCTTACCTGCCCTTGCATTCCTGCTCATCTGCGACCAACAGCGACGTAGGCGCAGAACATACCGGTGAGTACTGCACCTACGACCCGGGGGGGGGGAGGCAAAAGTTACGGGGACACCCACCAAACACCCCCACCCCCACCCTCATATATTACAACATACACACCAATGCAGTCACAAAAATCACAGTAACAACCCACAACCCCCCCGGAAGAATGCAATGACAAAGCGAATAGCGCCCAAACTTTGTATTTAGCCAATATACAACTCATTAAAAAATATACGGATATATATCACCAAATCTGTCAAAAATAAATATACAAAACAAGAAGTAGTGCAGATATGTACACAACAATGTCCGTGCACCAACAGTCCAAAAATGTATGGGCGACGCCAACAATAGATACCTGACCAAAATCCGAGAGAACACTGCCGGGGCATCAGATAGAAACACTACAGGCACCTCAGGGGGACGGGAGGGCACCTCAGCCACATGAATGCGAAGCCAGATCCACGACGGGGCTCCATGCCCATTGATGTATCCTGGGGAGTGCAAAGCCACAGTCTCTCAAGTCTCTACAGTGGGTGGGTTGCCCACTGTGCCATCCTGGGGAGTGCAAAGCCACAGTCTCTCAAGTGTCTACAGTGGGTGGGTTGCCCACTGTGCCATCCTGGGGAGTGCAAAGCCACAGTCTCTCAAGTCTCTACAGTGGGTAGATTGCCCACTGTGCCATCCTGGGGAGTGCAAAGCCACAGTCTCTCAAGTCTCTACAGTGGGTGGGTTGCCCACTGTGCCATCCTGGGGAGTGCAAAGCCACAGTCTCTCAAGTCTCTACAGTGGGTGGATTGTCCACTGTGCCATCCTGGGGAGTGCAAAGCCACAGTCTCTCAAGTCTCTTCAGTGGGTGGATTGCCCACTGCCATATCCTGGGGAGTGCAAAGCCACAGTCTCTCAGTTAGATGGTGCCCAGACTGGATGAGTCTCCCCGTGAAAGTACCTGTCCTGTCACTGTCCCAGCTTCACATGGGAGAACGATGCCTGATGTGCCGGACTATTCATACCCACACGGTCTTTGCCCTGTTCAGCGGTCTTCACCATGGCGGTCTTGGCCTTGTTCAGTGGTGCTTTGCCATGGCTGCCTATGGACTGTTCAGCGGTGCTTTGCCATGGCGGTCTTTGCCCTGTTCAGCGGTCTTCACCATGGCGGTCTTGGCCTTGTTCAGCGGTGCTTTGCCATGGCTGCCTATGGACTATTCAGCGGTAGCCTAAGATGGCGGTTCAGATACTGACATTGGTGTGAGGCATGACGTTCCATCATTGCCCAGCGGGGCTGTGAGATTCTGGACCCTCCTGGGCTGTGACTCCGGCGGTGGTCTCCTGACCAGTAACGATACTTGAGCCCTCCGGGGCTATGACTCTGGCAGTGGTCTCCTGACCAGTAACGATACTTGAACCCTCCGGGGCTATGACTCTGGCGGTGGTCTCCTGACCAGTAACGATACTTGAGCCCTCCTGGGCTATGACTCTGGCGGTGGTCCCCTGACCAGTAACGATACGTGAGCCCTCCTGGGCTATGACTCTGGCGGTGGTCCCCTGACCAGTAACGATACTTGAGCCCTCCTGGGCTATGACTCTGGCGGTTGTCCCCTGACCAGTAACGATACTTGAGCCCTCCTGGGCTATGACTCTGGCGGTGGTCTCCTGACCAGTAACAATACTTGAGCCCTCCTGGGCTATGACTCTGGCGGTGGTCTCCTGACCAGTAACGAGGGTGCTGGCGGTTGTGTCTGGACCGCCGGAAATGATGGCATACTTCTCCGCCGTGACACTCACAACAGGTTGGGGAGACTTCCTCGGGACCTTCCCCACCTTCTTTTGAGTTACAGATGACTCACCAATCGCCTTGGATTCCATTTCACTGTTTGTACCACCAGGAGTCTTGATACGGTCCCGTCGTCCAGTCTCCAATTTAGGAGCCTTCACAGGGGCTGGGCTGACAGTGCCTTGGCTCCGGGTCCTACTACCTGCCCTGGTGGACGGGGCACTCCAAAAACCTGGAACACGCACCACTGGTACTGGAGGCATTTTGGCTGAGGCGCTACGACGGGACTGATGAATTGGAGGGGGGGGGGCAAAAAGGTCAATTTGACATAGGGACAGTTTCTGACGTACACTGGGATGGGTAGTTGGATGGGCTCTGGGAGTGGAGGAAGAGGAGGTGGTTGTAGGAGGTGTCACTTTAGGTGTTTTGGGTGCAGGTGCAGGTACTGGAGGCTGTCGTGAGGTGGATGGATGTTGGGTGAGTGATTGCCGGCGTTTGTGTACTTTGGGAGGGGGCGTCACAGACACACTGGGAGAGGACACAGGGGACGTGTATATGGCAGTGGAGGTGGTGAGTGCAGGTGAGCGGCTTGTGGTGCTGGGTGTCCTGGTGCGAGTCCTAGTGCCTGTAGATGTGGTGCATGCGGGTGTGTGTGTAGACGAGACTGGGAGGGAGGAGGGAGAAGAGGAGGAGGGGGACACAGTGGAGACAGTGGATGTTGCTGTGTCTGTATGATTCTGATGCTTGTGTGAGTGCTTGTGATGAGTGTGGTGCCTATGTTTGCTTGAGCTACTTTTGGGTGTTGACTTGTGTGCATGCTGGTCTGTAGGTGTGCTTGGGATGGGCTGGGGTACAGGGGATTGGGTCTGGGTGGAGGAAGTTGGAGGGGGGAGGCTGGACACAGGGACAATGGCTGCCATCAGTGCTGAGGCCAGAGATTGCAGGGTTCGCTGAAGGACAGCCTGACCAGAATGAATGCCTTCCAGGAATGCATTACCATGTTTCAACTCACGTTCCACACCCTGGATGGCATTCACAATGGTAGACTGCCCAACAGTGAGTGACCTGAGGAGGTCAATGGCCTCCTCACTGAGGGCAGCAGGGGTGACAGGTGCAGGGCCTGAGGTGCCTGGGGCGAAGGTGATGCCCACCCTCCTGGGTGAGCGGGCACGGGGCGAACGCTGAGGGGCTGCTGGGAGGGTGGTGCTGGTAGGGGAAGTGGCGGCTGTACCTGTAGAAGTGGGGCGCACAGATGGTGCTGCCACCACAGGGGAGCTCCCATCGGGGGACGAGTCCGTGTCGCTGTTTGGTGATCCTGTGGCTGACGTGAAACTCCCCTCGCCCTCCGTCCCACTGGTGAAATCAGAGTCTGTGGTGTGGCCCTCCATGGCCATGTGGGATGCAGCTCCCTCGTGCTCCGGTGCCACTGTACCTCCGCCTGATGATGCTGATGTGCAGAAGGACAGGGAGAGCAGAAAAAGGGTGGAGACAGAAGAAAGAGAGTTTTAGTGCATGGCATACCGCTACCGTTGGCGACAAAACAAACGCAGCAGCCACCTGCATTACGCCGTGCTCCTGCCCTCTGCACATGCAATTCCGGGGAAATGGCCTACATGGCAATGGTAGACATCTGCCCACATGGATGGCAAAGGGGCAACTATACATCAATTTGCCTTTTTTTTGGAGCTGGGGTAGAGTGCCACATGGCCTACATAACGGAGGGGCCTTGCCTACCTAACTCGCCCTGGCCTAGGGACACCCACAGCCCACCACCCCCACACAGATAGCTCCACAGCACGCAAAGTCCATTGCATGAGGTTGAACTCACCCCCTTATGTCTGCTGTGATGTCCTTAAGCACCCATCCAACTCCGGGTAGGCCACCGCCAGGATCCGGAACATCAGGGGGTCATGGTGCGACGGGCACCCCTCCCATGTTGGGAGGCCATCCCCAGCTGAGCCTCCGCCGTCTTCTTGCTGCATCGGCGATTGTCCTCCCATCTCTTACGGCAGTGGGTGCCCCGTCTCTGGTGGGCCCCCAGGGTCCGGACCTCCTTGGCGATGGCATGCCAAATGTCCCTCTTCTGGTGGGCGCTGACCTACATGACATGCACAAGGAAAGAGGAACAGTCATTACCTACTGCACCTTCGTTGTAATTGGCCCCCTCCCAACTCTATCCCTGTGGCCCATTCATCCCCATGCATGACTGTTCTATGTACTCTGCCCCCTTCCCTCATCCACCCAGCCCTCGCCACCCAGGCCTAGCCCATACAACGTGCTCCCTGTGTACTAACCTGTTGGTCTGGAGGACCGTAGAGTAGCGTGTACTGGGGGAGGACCCCATCCACAAGTTTCTCCAACTCCTGTGCAGTGAAGGCAGGGGCCCTTTCCCCAGACGCAGCAGCCATCGTCGCTTCCAGACCGAGGTCACAGCAGCACTAGCAGTGTAGGTCCTCTCCTGTCGAAGGTCAGGTATCTAGTGATTGAACAGATAGAAACTGGTGGTGAAGTCCGCGGCGGTGACATCCGCGGCGGTGCGCATCATCACCGGCAGCGCACCTGTTCATTGGCTGCTGGGACCCATAGGGTCCAATGTTAACCAATGCAGCATTGCGCCGTGCTCTACGACCGCCTACCGCGACGGTGTGCAACGCCAGCGCAGTTACCCCACAATTCCATTGTCCCATTTTAGAGGTCAGGCAGCCGCCATTTCAGGGTCCCACATGCCTTAATTTACTACTGTGTCACACATACCGAGGCCTACACTCAAAACCTTTCCCGGATGGGTTAATTGTCTGGTGTAGTCTTGTGTATGACATTGGGTACACACCTGGAGGAATGCTGACAGTTTTTTTGCTGTTGTCCTTCTCAGGCACCGTCAGTTGGGACATATTGGAAGATGGCGGAATCCGCCGGTGTACCGACCGCTGGTGGACCTGTTGACAATGGAAGAGCGACATGTCATCGTGACCTACCGGTTTGACCGTGCCACAATCCGGGAACTATGTACCCAGTTGGAGTCTGACCTGATGTCACCAATCCGCCATCCGACTGGAATACCCCCTGACGTGCAGGTGCTGTCAGTGCTCCATTTCTTAGCAAGTGGGTCTTTTCAGACAACAGTTGCCATGGCATCAGGGATGTCCCAGTCTATGTTTTCCAACGTGTTGTCCAGAGTGTTGTCTGCCCTGCTGAAACACGTAAGGAGATACATCATTTTCCCTGAGGTGGCGGATTTGCCTACAGTGAAAGGTGACTTCTATGCCCTTGGACATATCCCCAACGTCATAGGTGCCATTGATGGGACCCATGTAGCTCTGGTCCCCCCCCCGCAGGAATGAACAGGTGTACAGGAACCAGAAGAGTTATCATTCGATGAATGTCCAGATGGTCTGTTTGGCAGACCAGTACATCTTGCAGGTAAATGCAGTGTTCCCTGGCTCAGTGCATGGCGCCTACATCCTGCGGAATAGCAGCATCCCTGATATGATGGGTGAACTCCAGAGGCACCGTGTTTGGCTATTGGGGGACTCTGGTTACCCCAACCTGTCTTGGCTACAGACCCCAGTGAGGAATCCCAGGGCAGAGGAACGCTACAATGAGGCCCATGGGCGGACTAGGAGGGTAATCGAGCGGACCTTCGGCCTCCTGAAGGCCAGGTTCAGTGCCTCCATATGACAGGTGGGTCCCTATTCTACTCACCGAAAAAGGTGTGCGACATCATCATCGCCTGCTCCATGCTCCATAACTTGGCATTGCGACGCCAGGTGCCTTTTCTGCAGGAGGATGATCCAGATGATGGTGTTGTTGCAGCGGGGGAGCCTGGGGAGCCTGTGGACAGTGATGAGGATGAAGCTGATGAAGATGAAAACGACAACAGGGAGTCAGTCATACAGCAATATTTTCAATGAGACACAGGTGAGTGCATGTTTCACATTATATTACCTCTCACACGTCTACCTCTATCCTGTACCTACATTTCACTCCCTATTTGTTAACTGAGTTGTCCCCTTCCATTTCAGTTTCACTAATGTGTTGACCTACGTGTCAACAGCTTGCACCCTTGAAAAGCTTGTGATGTGTGACATAGGTATGTTGACCTTCCAATGGCTAACCTATTTTAACACTGTAATTGACAATACAAAGTTCACAATCATTGACTGACTCCAATATTATTGAGGTTTCAAGGGTGTTTGTAAAAAATGTAGGGGGGTTGTGAAATGGGGAGAGGTCATGGTGGAATAATGTCCATGGCAGAGTCCAGTCTATTAGTCTCACAGGTACATTGCACATCTGGCCATTGGAAGTGGAGCTTGGGCAGTTCCAATCTGGACAGGGTAACAAAGTGGGACAGTGGGGGGACAATCAAGGTAGTCTTATTTCCTGGCGGGGGTCTTGCCATCTTGCTGTGTCCTGTTCCTGGATCTCAGGGCCCGCTTGCGTGGTGGTTGTCCGTCTGCAGGGGGTGGGGTGCTGGTGTGGTGGTCCTGTGGCCGGGCCTCCTGTCCACTAGCGCCGGCGGAGGTGGTGGGCAGTTCGTCATCCTGGCTAGTGTCAGGGGCCCCTTGGAGTGCCACGGTGTCCCTCAAAGTCTTTTGAATGTCCGTCAGCACCCCTACGATGGTGCCCAGGGCGGAGCCGATGGTCCTGAGCTACTCCCTGAACCCCAAATACTGCTCCTCATGCAGGCGCAGGGTTTCCTGCAACTTGTCCAGGACCGTTGCCATTGTCTCCTGGGAGTGGTGGTATGCTCCCATGATGGAGGATAGGGCCTCGTGGAGAGTGGGTTCCCTTGGCCTGTCCTCCCTCTGTCGCACATCAGCCCTCCCAGTTCCCCTGTGTTCCTGTGCCTCCGTCCCCTGGACCGTGTGCCCACTACCACTGCCCCCAGGTCCCTGTTGTTGTTGGGGTGGTGGGTTAGCCTGGGTGCCCTGTAGTGGTGGACACACCGCTGATTGACCTGTCCTGGGTAGGGAGGTATGGGTCCGCTGGGTGGGTGCTGTGGTGGTGTTCCCAGAGGGTGGCAGTTCGGTGTTGGGCTGTGGCTGGGCAAGGGGAACCGACTGTCCTGAGGCCCACGATGGTCCGGGCTGGTCATCAAGATCCAGTAGGGCAGAGCTGCTTGAGATGAAGGGCCCAGCGGAGCGGTGCTTGAGATGAAGGGCCCAGCGGAGCGGTGCTTGAGATGAAGGGCCCAGCGGTGCGGTGCTTGAAATGAAGGGCCCAGCGGAGCGGTGCTTGAGATGAAGGCCCCAGCGGAGCGGTGCTTGAGATGAAGGGCCCAGCGGAGCGGTGCTTGAGATGAAGGGCCCAGCGGAGCGGTGCTTGAGATGAAGGGTGGAGCGGTGCAGAGACGGCGGGCCCCTGTTCAGCGGTTCTTGTTCCGGCGAGCCCCTGTTCAGCGGTTCTTGTCCCGGCGGGGCCCTGTTCAGCGGTGCTCCTCCCGGCGGGCCCCTGTTCAGCGGATGTTGTCCCGGCGGGGCCCTGTTCAGCGGATGTTGTTACGGCAGGGCCCTGTTCAGCGGTGCTCCTCCCGGCGGGACCTGTTCAGCGGATGTTGTCACGGCGGGGCCCTGTTCAGCAGTGCTCCTCCCGGCGGGCCCCTGTTCAGCAGATGTTGTCCCGGCGGGGCCCTGTTCAGCGGTGCTCCTCCCGGCAGGCCCCTGTTCAGCGGATGTTGTCCTGGCGGGGCCCTGTTCAGCGGATGTTGTCCCGGCGTGGCCCTGTTCAGCGCTGCTCCTCCCGGCGGGCCCCTGTTCAGCGGATGTTGTCCCGGCGGGGCCCTGTTCAGCGGTGCTCCTCCCGGCGGGCCCCTGTTCAGCGGATGTTGTCCCGGCGGGGCCCTGTTCAGCAGATGTTGTCCCGGCGGGGCCCTGTTCAGTGGTGCTCCTCCCGGCGGGCCCCTGTTCAGCGGATGTTGTCCCGGCGGGGCCCTGTTCAGCGGTGCTCCTCCCGGCGGGCCCCTGTTCAGTGGTGCTTGTCCTGTGTGTCTAGGGAGCCAGACCTGGGCAAGACTTCCCACTCATTCACCATCCGAACTTGCGGTCGCGGCGCCCTCCTGTGAAGGAGTCCTGGGCCCGTGGGTGTCATCCGACACACCCGGAATGGGGCTGGTGGGGCACTCCTGGGCAGCTCGCCTCCTGCCTGACTTCTCCGCCCTCTTGCCCTTGCCCTCCTTCACTGAAGCTCTGTGGCCCTTGCCTCCCTTGGATGATGTGGCAGGTGACGGGGCAAGGCTACTGTCCTTGGTGGCAGCCGTCTCACTCTTGTCGCGCCGGGCCTTCTTCTTTTTTGTCCTCTTCCCAGGGGGTGGGCTGGCTGTCCCCTTGCTGCTGGCCGATGTTCCTGCCCTAGGATCTGGTGGACTCCAATAGCCCTGCACTTTGGTTACAGTAGATGCAGGGCTGGTGGTGGCTGAGGTGCTTTTTTTACTCTTACCAGATGGAGGGGGTGGGTCAGTGATTGGAAGGAGCTCAAGGTTGGAAAGGAAAAGGACTTGGGACGGGTAGGTGTAGTGGGTTTGGGAGTGGAGGAAGAGGATGTGGTTGTAGGAGAGTCAAGTGTGCTGTCTTTGGGTGCAGGTGCCTGTGACGGAGGCTGTCGTGAGGTGGATGGCTGTTGGGTGGGTGGCTGCCTGCGTTTGTGTGCTTTGGAAGAAGGGGTGACAGACACACTGGGAGAGGACACAGGGGACGTGTAAATGGCAGTGGGGGTGGTGACTGCATGTGTGTGGACTGTAATGGAGGATGTGCTGGTGATGGAAGTACTGGCTGATGGTGGTGTGCATGCAGGTGTGAGTGGAGACGTCACAGGGAGGGAGGAGGGAGATGAGGAGGTAGGGGACACAGAGGTGGTAGTGACTGTTGGCATGCCTGCATCTGGATGTTGCTTGGGTGAATGCTTGTGGGATCTGTGGTGCTTATGTCTGGATGAGCTGCCCTTGGGTGTTGAGGTGTGTGCAGGCTGGTCTGATGGTGTGGATGGGATAGGCAGAGGAACAGGAGACTGGGACTGGGTGGAGGGAGTCAGAAGAGGGAGGCTGGAGACAGGGACAATGGCTGCCGTCAGTGCTGAGGCCAGAGCGTTGAACGATCGCTGATGGGCAGCCTGACCCGAATGAATGCCCTCCAGGTATGCATTGCTCCGATGCACCTCCCTTTCTACACCCTGGATGGCATTCAAAAGGGTAGACTGCCCAACAATGAGTGTCCTGAGGAGGTCAATGACCTCCTCACTGAGGGCAGCAGGGGTAACTGGGGCAGGGCCTGAGGTGCCTGGGGCGAAGGAGATGCCCGCCTTCCTGGGCGAGCGGGCATGGAGCGAAGGCTGAGGGGCTGCTGGGAGGGCGGGGCTGGTGTGCTGGGTGGCGGCTGTACCTGTTGTGGCGGTGGGCACGGATGTTGCCGCCACCGCTAGGGAGCTCCCTTCCGAGGACGTGTCGGTGTCGCTGACGTCTCCACGGGTCCCCGTTGTGGAGCTCCTCTCGCCCTCCGTCTCACTGGTGTACTCGGAGTCTGTTGTATGGCCCTCCGGGGTCATGTGAGATGCAGCTCCCTCGTGCGCCGATGCCACTTCTCCTCCGCCTGATGATGCTAATGCACACATGAACAGGAAGACAAAGAAAATGGGGGGGGGGGAAATGAAGACAGGTTGAGTGCATGCATTGCCAACACCGTTATCGGAGAGGACAGACACAGAAGCCCCCTGAACTAGGCCGCGCAATCGGGGTACACTACTCAGTTATTGTGACTAGGCCTACAGGTTTCTGGACGACAAATGCACACATGGGTGAGGCCGGACCATGGATAGCTGTACTTGGCACCCTACAGAGGTGGGGGGCGAGGGGACAGGGCTGTGTCTAACGGAGGGGCCTAGCCTACAGAATGCACCCTGGCCTGGAGATAGCCACAGCCCTCCTCCCCCACCCAGACACCTTCACTGCGCGCAAAGATAGCAGAATGTGCTGATACTCACCCCCTTGTGTCTGCTGTGATGTCCTCACGTGCCCATCCAAATCGGGGTAGGCCACCGCCAGGATCCGGGACATCAGGGGGGTCAATTGGCGGCTGGCACCCCTCCTACGTTGGGAGGCCATCCCCAGCAGAGACTCGGCGGTCTTTCTGGTCCCGCGGCGGATGTCCTCCCACCTCTTTCGGCAGTGGGTGCCCCGTATGTTGTGGACCCCCAGGGCCCGGACGTCCTTGGCGATGGCACGCCAAATGTCGATCTTCTGATGGGCGCTGACCTATGTGACATGTACAGGGTGGTAAAGGATATCGCATCAGTTTTCTGCCTGATCAATGTGAGTGGCCCCCCCCTCCCCAACCTTGCCATGTGGCACATGCTCTCATCTTTCATGCGTTGCACTCCTCATTCGCTCCCCTCCCCACCATCTTACATACACCCCACTCAACACAGGCATAGCCCATTCTACGTGCACCGTGTGTACTAACCTGTTGGTCTGGAGGACCGTAGAGTAGCGCATACTGGGGGAGGACCCCATCAACAAGTTTCTCCAATTCTTCGGAAGTGAAGGCAGGGGCCCTTTCCCCAGTCGCAGCAGCCATTGTATCTCCCAGACCGAGGTCACAGCAGCACTTGCAGTATAGGTCCTCTCCTGTGGATGATCAGGTCTCGAGTGATTAAGCTGATAGAAAATGGCGGTCATGCCCGCGGCAGTGCGTACCGCGGTGGTGCGTGCCGCGACCGCCGGCGCACATCGTCATTGGCTCCTGAGACCCATAGGGTTCAATGTTAACCAATGCTGCTTTGCGCCGCGGTCCTCAACCGCCTACCGCCACGGTGTGCCACGCCAGCGCAGTGACCTCACATCCCACTGTCACACTTCACAGGTCAGGCAGCCGCCATTTCAAGGGCCCACATGGTATGATTTCTACTGCGTCACACAGGCCTAGGCCTTACATTGCCACTCATACAAGCCTTTCAATGCATGGCGATTCGTGTACTGTGCAAGCTGTGTGTACGAACCTGTGGGTTGCTTGACTCTGTGCTCCATGTTGTCCTTCCTAGGCACCGTCCGCTGGGAGTTGCGAGGAGAAGGATGAATCCTCCTGTGTACCGACCGCTGGTGGACCTGTCGACAATGGAAGAACGACATATCATACTTACATACCGGATTGACTGAGCAACTATACATGAACTGTGTGCCCAGCTGGAGCCAGACCTGATGTCCCCCATCCGCCAACCCACAGGGATTCCCCCTCTGGTGCAGGTTCTGTCAGTACTGCATTTTTTGGCAAGTGGGACTTTTCAGACAACAGTGGCCATATCATCTGCGATGTCTCAGCCTATGTTTTCTAAGGTTTTGTCCAGAGTGTTGTCTGCCCTGATGAAATACATGCGGAGCTACATTATTTTCCCTGAGGTGGGCGAGTTGGCTACAGTGAATGGTGATTTCTATGCCCTTGGACACATCCCCAACATCATTGGTGCCATTGATGGGACCCATGTGGCTTTGGTTTCCCCCAAAGAAAGTGAGCAGGTGTACAGAAACAGAAAAAGTTATCATTCGATGAATGTCCAGGTGGTCTGTTTGGCTGACCAGTACATCTCCCATGTAAATGCCAAGTTCCCTGGGTCAGTGCATGACGCGTATGTCATGCGAAATAGCAGCATCCCTTATGTGATGGAACAGCTACAGAGACACCGTGTGTGGCTAATTGGTGACTCTGGTTACCCCAACCTGTCGTGGCTACTGACCCCAGTGAGGAATCCCCGGACCAGGGCAGAGGAACGGTACAATGAGGCCCATGGGCGCACTAAGAGGATCATAGAAAGGACCTTCGGGGTCCTGAAGGCCAGGTTTAGGTGCCTGCATATGACAGGGGGATCCCTAATATACTCACCAAAGAAGGTGTGCCATATCATCGTGGCCTGCTGTATGCTTCACAATCTTGCTTTGCGACGCCAGGTGCCTTTTCTGCAGGAGGATGGTCCAGATGGTGGTGTTGTAGCAGCTGTGGAGCCTGTGGAGAGTGAAGAGGAGGAAGACGACGGGGACGACACGGACAACAGGGATACAGTCATACAACAATACTTTCAGTAGCACACAGGTAAGAATCACCCACGCCATTTTACATTTACTTACGGCCTCATGGGTCTCCACTGTCTGTGTTTCCCCCCAGTTCCTGTTGACTGATTTGTGACTTTCCCTTCCCTTTGCAGAGCTGTGTGACCCACTGCCTGACTTCAGCTTTGTTTGCCCATGGACTAAAGCTTATTGAAATTGGTATGTTGTCATCACAAAGTAACTGGACATTATTGCACCGTTATGTGTAATACATGTGTAAAGAATACAAGCAGACTCCTGTTATTTTAAGTGCAATAAGTGATTTATTTTAAGTGCTACATATAGGTTCATGATTGTGAAACGGTGATGGGTGGGGGTGGAGTAATGTCCATGGCAGAGTCCAGTTCTCAGTCGCACAGGTACATTGTCCATATGCCTGGGGAAGGATGGAGCAGGGGCAGTTCAAGTTTGTACAGGGTGACAATGTGGGACAGTGGGATGACATCAGGGGGTATCTTTGGCTGGCGGGGGCCTTGCAATCCTACTCTGTCTTCTTGTGAGATCTCAGGTTCCGCTTGCGGGTGGTTCTTCTCCTGCAGGAGGTGGGGTTTTGGTGGCCTGTCGTTGTGTGGGGGCCTCCTGTCCACTAGCGCCGGCGGAGGTGGTAGGCTGTTCCTGGCCTGGGCTAGTGACAGGGGCCCTTTGGGGTGCCACATGGTCCCGCAATGTGGTGACGATCTGGGTAAGGGCCACGACGATGGTCCCCATTGCGGAACCGATGTTCCTCAGTTCCTCCCTGAACCCCATGTACCGTTCCTCCTGCAGTTCCTGGATCTCCTGGAACCGGGCCCGTACCGTCGCCATTGTCTCCTGGGAGCGGTGGTATGCTCCCATGATGGAGGAGAGGGCCTCTTGGAGATTCGGTTCCCCGGGCCTGTCCCCCCCCTGTCGCACAGCAGCCCTCCAAGTTCCCCTGTGTCCCTGGGCCTCTGTCCCCTGGACGGTGTGCCCACTACCACTGCCCCTAGGTCCCTGTTGTTGTTGGGGTGGTGGGTCAACCTGGGTGCCCTGTAGTGGTAGACACACCGCTGATTGACGTGTTCTGGAGACAGAGGCATGGGCCCGCTGGGTGGGAGCTGTGGTGGTGTTCCCAGAGGGGGTTGGGTCTGGTGTAGCCTGTGCCTGTCTGTGGGGAATCGACTGTCCAGAGGTCCCTGATGGGTCGGGCTGGTCATCTGGCTCCAGGGAGACAGAGCTGCTGTCATCGCTGGGGGCCTCTTCTGGGGGTGGGATGGACATCTCTTTACCCTCCGTGGCGGTGTGGTGGCGTTCGGGTCCTGCAGGGGTATAAAGGTATGGTTATGGCTTCTGTGTGTGGCATTTCGTGTGATGGGTGGGTGTTCGTGTACCCAAGTGCAGGCATTTCCTTGTGGGGGCTTTTGTGAGGGTGGCTTGTGGGGGTAATGTGTGTGTGCAGTGGGCATGCTTTGGTGATGGGTGTCCATGCTTTGTGGTCGCATGCAGGGCATGGTGTTGGGATGGGTGGGTTGTGATGGTGAGCCATTTGCAAGGAGTTGGTGTGATGGGGGTGGGGTGAGGGTGGGGGTATGATTTGGCATGCAGATGGGGTGGGGGTGGGAAGCAGTAGTGAAGATTTGACTTACCAGAGTCCATTCCTCCGCCTACTCCTGCGAGGCCCTCAGAATGCAGGATGTGCAAGACTTCCTCCTCCCATGCGGTAAATTCGGGGGGAGTAGGTGGGGGTCCGCCGCCAGTCTTCTGCACCGCAATGTTATGCCTTGATACCATGGAACGCACCTTCCCCCGTAGGTCGTTCCATCTCTTCCTGATGTCCTCCCGATTGCGTGGATGCTGTCCCACCGCGTTAACCCTGTCCACTATCCTTTGCCATAGCTCCATCTTCTTGGCAATTGTGGTGTGCTGCACCTGTGCCCCGAAGAGCTGGGGCTCTACACGGACTATTTCCTCCACCATGACCCTGAGTTCGGCGTCACTGAACCTGGGGTGTCTTTGGGGTGCCATGGGGTGGTGTGGTTGAGGTGTGGGGTGGCGTTTGTGGTGATGAGTGTGGTGCGTGTGGTGGTGTGTGGTGTTTGGTGCGTGGATTCTGTGTGGGTGATGGTGTTGTGGGATTGTCTAATCTGTGCTCTCTCTAGCCTTCGGTAATGATTTCGGGTCGTAGGGGCTTGTGGGTGATGTGGGTGTGTGTTTTATATTGTGTTGGGTGTGTGGGAGTGGTGTTAGTATGTGTATCAGGTGTGTGTATTTCAAACTGACCAATGAGGCCGAGTTTTCTATGTGTTTGTGTATTTTGACCGCAGCGGTGTGTACCGCCAATGGAATACCGCGTTTAAAAGACCGCCGCGTGGATTTGTGGCTCGGAATGGTATCGGCGTATTTCTGTTGGCGTGACGGTGGAGGTTTGGTCATCGCCATATTTTCGCGGACCTTTGGTGTGGCGGACTTTTGTGGATGTCGGGTTTTTGGCGGTTTGCCAGTTGCGGGTCAGAATGACTGTGGCGGTTTACCGCGGCTGCGGCGGTGTTATGGCGGTCTTCTGGCCGGCGGTAAGCGCCTTTTACCGCCGAGGTCAGAATGACCCCCTTTGTGTTTTACCACTGCGCATATTAGTTGCTCAATGTTCACCAGTAGCACATTATGGAGTCATTCCGACCCTGGCGGTCGGTGTTAAAGCGGCGGCAAAACCGCTAACAGGCTGGCGGTAAAAAAAATTGAATTCCGACCCTGGCGGAAACCGCCAACAGAGACCGCCACTTCAACACACCGCCCGCCACGGCGGGACAAACAAACAGCGCGGCGGTCACCGCCAACAGACAGGCGTGAGACAATGTACCGCCCACCCTATCACAACCCACCAATCCGCCACCTTTTCCGGGGCGGTAGCCCCGCCGATAAAAACACGGCGGAAACAACCATTTCAAACGGAAAACGCTCACCTCCATACACCCCACGAGGAATCTGGACAGCATGGAACCCGAACTCCACATCCTCCCAGCGATTGTCTTCCTGCTCCTCTACCAGGAGCACGAACACCGGCGCAGAAGACAACGTTGAGTACTGCACCTACGACACAGGGGAGGGGGGAGGCAAAAAATCACGGGGACACACATATGCAACACACCCACCCTCACCCTCACCCACTACAACACACACATCAATGCATAGCAACACATCACAGTTACCCCCCAACCCCCCCGGAAGAATGCACAGACCGAAGGAAATGATTATAAACATTGGAATATATTGTACGACTGGCTTTAAAATATATCACACATCAAAAACTTTTATATACATAAATTGTCCAGTCCGATATTTGTATCAGGCATTGTCCGTGGACCACTGGGCCCAAATCGCATGGGCAAAGCCCACACAGGATACCTGACTCCAACGGAGAGAACACTGTAGGGACATCAGATAGCAAAACTACAGGCACCTCAGGGGGAAGGGAAGGGGGGGCACCTCAGCCAGATGAGTCCACGACGCCAGATCCACGAGGGGCCTCCATGGCCACTGTTCCATCCTGGGGAGTGCAAAGCCACAGTCTCTCAAGTCTCTACAGTGGGTGGGTTGCCCACTGTTCCATCCTGGGGAGTGCAAAGCCACAGTCTCTCAAGTCTCTACAGTGGGTGGCTTGCCCACTGTTACATCCTGGGGAGTGCAAAGCCACAGTCTCTCGAGTCTCTACAGTGGGAGGGTTGCCCACTGTTACATCCTGGGGAGTGCAAAGCCACAGTCTCTCAAGTCAATAACAGTCTCCACTGGTACTGGAGGGGGACTAGTGCCCAGAGTGCTTCGTGCAGCCCTGCCCGACACAGATGCGGGCCTGCCCCTTCCACCAATGGGCCAGCGGTGCTTGAGATGGCGGTGCCCTGTTCAGCGGTGCTTGAGACGGCGGTGCCCTGTTCAGCGGTGCTTGAGATGAAGGGCCCTGTTCAGCGGTGCTTGAGATGAAGGGCCCTGTTCAGCGGTGCTTGAGACGGCGGTGCCCTGTTCAGCGGTGCTTGAGACGGCGGTGCCCTGTTCAGCGGTGCTTGAGATGAAGGGCCCTGTTCAGCGGTGCTTGAGATGAAGGGCCCTGTTCAGCGGTGCTTGAGATGAAGGGCCCTGTTCAACGGTGCTTGAGATGAAGGGCCCTGTTCAGCGGTGCTTGAGACGGCGGTGCCCTGTTCAGCGGTGCTTGAGACGGCGGTGCCCTGTTCAGCGGTGCTTGAGACGGCGGTGCCCTGTTCAGCGGTGCTTGAGATGAAGGGGCCTGTTCAGCGGTGCATCGGATGAGTGTCCAGCTCAGAGGATCTGGCCATGGCACGGAGGTCATTCGCCACCTGACCTGTGGCTGGCGGTGCCTTCCTGCCCATCTGTCGTGTGGCTGGCGGTGCCTTCCTGCCCATCTGTCATGTGGCTGGCGGGGCCCTCCTGGGCTGCCGTACCGGGCCTGTGGGTGTCCTCCTGCCCACCTGGGATGGGGCAGGGGGGGCCCTCCTGTTCAGCTGGGCTGCTGGCGGACTTGTCGGGCGTGCTGCCCTTCCCAGCCTTCCCTGTTCGCCTGTGGCCCTTCCCCACCTTTGGCGGTGTGCCAGGTGGCACCACACTTCCTGCCGGAGCCATGGTAGGGATTTTGGTCCCTGGTGTCTTTGGCCTCTCGCGCCGGCCACTAACAATCTTCGGGGTTTTACCGGGGGTGGGCTGGCCGTGCCTTGGCTCCTTCCTGAACTGGCTGCCCTTGAGGGTGGGGGACTCCACAGTCCATGGCACACTGTCATTCCAGGTCCTGCTTTTGTGGTGGCTGAGGTGCTGACTGGAGTCCTATGAGATGGACGGGGTGGGGGAGTTGTAGGAAAGAGGTCAAGTTTGGAAAGGAAAACCAATTTAGGAACACAGGGACGGGTAGGTGTAGTGGGTATGGGAGTGGAGGAAGAGGTTGTGGTTGTAGGAGTCTTCAGTCTGGTGTCTTTGGGTGCAGGTGCTTGGGATGGAGGCTGTCGTGAGGTGGATGGCTGTTGGGTGGGTGGCTGCCTGCGTTTGTCTAGCTTGGAAGAGGGGGTCACAGACACAGTGGGAGAGGACACAGGGGACGTGTAAATGGTCGTGGGGGTGGTGACTGCACATGTGCGGGGGGTTCTGGTGGGTGTGCTGGTGATGGACGTAGTGGCTGAAGATGTTGTGCATGCAGGTGTGAGTGGAGACGTGACAGGGAGGGAGGAGGGAGACGAGGAGGAGGGGGACACAGTGGTGGCAGTGGGTGTTGGTATGTCTGTATGTGGATGTTGCTTGTGTGAATGCTTGTGTGATGTGTGGTGCTTATGTCTGGATGAGCTTCCCTTGGGTGTTGAGGTGTGTGCAGGCTGGTCTGATGGTGTGTCTGGGATAGGCAGAGGTACAGGGGATAGGGTATCGGTGGAGGAAGTTGGAGGGGGCAGGCTAGAGACAGGGACAATTGCTGCCATCAGTGCTGAGGCTAGATTGTTGAATGATCGCTGATGGGCAGCCTGACCCGAATGAATGCCCTCCAGGTATGCATTACTCTGGTGCACCTCCCTTTCTACACCCTGGATGGCATTCAAAAGGGTAGACTGCCCAACAATGAGCGTCCTCAGGAGGTCAATGACCTCCTCACTGAGGGCAGCAGGGGTGACAGGGGCAGGGCCTGAGGTGCCTGGGGCGAAGGAGATGCCCACCTTCCTGGGTGAGCGGGCACGGGGCAAACGCTGAGGGGCTGCTGGGAGGGCGGTGCTGGTGCACTGGGTGGCGGCTGTACCTGTTGTTGCGGGGGCACAGATGTTGCCACCACCACAAGGGAGCTCCCTTCAGAGGACGAGTCGCTGTCACTGACATCCGCACGAGTCCCCGCTGTGGAGCTTCCCTCGCCCTCCGTCTCACTGGTGAATTCCGATTCAGTTGCATGGCCCGCCATGGCCATGTGAGATGCAGCTCCCTCGTGCTCCAATGCCACTTCTCCTCCGCCTGATGATGCTAATGCACAAATGAACAGGAAGACAACAAAAAAGGTGGGTGGGGACAAATAAAGAAATGTTGAGTGCATGCATTGGCGACACCGTTGGCGGACAGGACAGACACAGAAGCCCCCTGCACTACGCCACGCACTTGGGGTCGACTACACAATCCGTGGGACATGGCCTACAAGCCTATGGGCGACCTCTGCTCACATACATGACACAGGGCAATGAATAGCTCTACTTGGCACCCTACAGAGGTGGGGGGCGGGGGCACAGGGCCATGCCTTACGGAGGGGCCTAGCCTACAGATATCGCCCTGGCCTAGGGATACCCACAGCCCTCCTCCCCCACCCAGACACCTCCACTGCGAGCAAAGTCACCAGGATTTGAGTGTACTCACCCCCTTGTGTCTGCTGTGATGTCCTCACGCTCCCATCCAAATCGGGGTAGGCCACCGCCAGGATCCGGGACACCAGGGGGGTCAAAGTACGACTGGCACCCCTCCCACGTTGGGAGGCCATCCCCAGCTGAGCCTCCGCCGTCTTCCTGCTCCAGCGTCGGATGTCCTCCCATCTCTTCCGGCAGTGGGTGCCACGTCTCTGGTGGACCCCCAGGGTCCGGACGTCCTTGGCGATGGCACGCCAAATATCGATTTTCTGGTGAGCGCTGACCTATGTGACATGTACAGGGAGAGAAGAATAATCATCACCTTCTGCATGCTCGATGTGAGTGGCCCCCCCATCCCCACCCTTGCCATGTGGCACATGCTCTCATCTGTCGTTTGATGCATGCCTCAATCGCTCCCCTCCCCACCATCTTTCATCCACCCCACTCAACACAGGCAGTGGCCACAAAGCATGGTCCCAGTGTACTTACCTGTTGGTCTGGAGGACCGTAGAGTAGCGCATATTGGGGGAGGACCCCATCCACGAGTTTCTACAACTCCTGAGCAGTGAAGGCAGGGGCCCTTTCCCCTGTCGCATGAGCCATTGTCTCTTCCAGACCGTGGTCACAGCAGCACTTGCAGTGTAGGTCCTCTCCTGTCGAAGATCAGGTATCGAGTGATTAAGCAGATAGAAAATGGCGGTCACGCCCGCGGCGGTGCGTACCGCAGCGATGCGTACCGCGACCGCCGGCGCACATCGTCATTGGCTCCTGAGACCCATAGGGTTCAATGTTAACCAATGCTGCTTTGCGCCGCGGTCTTCGACCGCCTACCGCCACGGTGTGCCACGCCAGCGCATTGACCTCACATCCCATTGTCTCACTTCACAGGTCAGGCAGCCACCATTTCAAGGGCCCACATGCCTAAATTTCTACTGCGTCACACATACCTAGGCCTTGCATCGACACTCATACAAGCCATTCAATGCATTGGGAATCGTGTTATGTGCAAGCTGTGGTCACGTACCTGTGGGTTGATTGGCTCTGTGCTCGCTGTTGTCCTTCATAGGCACCGTCCGCTGGGACATGCGAGGAGATGGAGGAATCTTCCCGTGTACAGACCGCTGGTGGACCTGTCGACAATGGAGGAAAGACATGTCATACTGACATACAGGCTTGACCGAGCAACTATACAGGAACTGTGTGCCCAGCTGGAGCCAGACCTGATGTCACCAATCCGCCAACCCACAGGGATCCACCCTCTAGTGCAGGTGCTGTCAGTACTCCATTTCCTAGCAAGTGGGTCATTTCAAACAACAGTGGCCATATCATCAGGGATGTCCCAACCCATGTTTTCCAAGGTGTTGTCCAGAGTGTTGTCTGCCCTGCTCAAACACATGCAGAGCTACATCGTCTTCCCGGAGGTGGGGGATTTGGCTACAGTGAAGGGTGATTTCTATGCCCTTGGACATATACCCAACATCATTGGTGCCATTGATGGGACACATGTTGCTTTGGTCCCCCCCAGCAGGAGTGAACAGGTGTACAGGAACAGGAAGAGTTATCATTCCATGAATGTCCAGATGGTCTGTTTGGCTGACCAGTACATCTCCCATGTTAATGCCAAGTTCCCTGGCTCAGTGCATGACGCGTACATCATGCGGAATAGCAGCATCCCTTACGTGATGGGTCAACTCCAGAGGCACCGTGTGTGGCTAATTGGTGACTCTGGTTACCCCAACCTGTCATGGTTACTGACCCCAGTGAGGAATCCCAGGACAAGGGCAGAGGAACGGTACAATGAGGCCCATGGCCGTATTAGGAGGGTGATCGAGCGGACCTTCGGCCTCCTGAAGGCCAGGTTTAGGTGCCTGCATATGACTGGTGGATCCCTAATGTACTCACCAAAGAAGGTGTGCCAGATCATCGTGGCCTGCTGTATGCTTCACAACCTGGCTTTGCGACGCCAGGTACCTTTTCTGCAGGAGGATGGTGGTGTTGTAGCAGCTGTGGAGCCTGTGGAGAGTGAAGAGGAGGAAGGCGAAGAGGACGACATGGAGAACAGGAACACAGTAATACAGCAGTATTTCCAATGACACACAGGTAAGAATCCACACCGGCATATTACATATACTTAACCCCTACTCCCTCTCTACTGTCTGACCTTTTCCCCCAGTGTATGGTAACTGAGTTGTGACTTTCCCTTCCGATTTCAGAGATGTGGGCCCCACTGCGTGACATCTGCTTTATTTCCCCATGGACTACAGCTGTGTGACAGTGGTATGTTGGCATCACAATGTGAATAAGCCATTTGGCACGGTAATGTCTAATACATTTGTACAAAATCACAGCCAGACTCCAGATTGTTTTATGCAATAAGTGTGTTTATTACAGTGCTCTAAATTGGTGGGTGGTTGCAAATCGTTGAGGTGTGATGGTGGAGGATTGTCCATGGCAGAGTCCAGACTATCAGTATCACAGGTGCATTGTCCAGATGCCTGTGGAAAGTGGAGCAGGGGCAGTGCAAGGTTGGACAGGGTGTCAATGTGGGACAGTGGGATGACAATCAGGGAGGTATCCTTTCCTGGCTGGGGTCTTGGCATCTTACTCTGTCTTCTTCCTGGATCTCAGGGCCCGCTTGCAGGGTGGTTCTCCTTCTGCAGGGAGTGGGGTTCTGGTGGCCTGTTGGTCTTCTGTCGGGGCCTCCTGTCCACTAGCGCCGGTGGAGGTGGTAGGCAGTTCTTGGTCCATGCTAGTGTCAGGGGCCCTTTGTGGTGCAACAGTGTCCCGCAATGTGGTGACTACCTGATTCAGAGCCACTACAATGGTGCCCATGGCGGAACTGATGTTTCTTAGTTCTTCCCTGAACCCCATATACTGTTGCTCCTGCAGAAGCTGGATCTCCTGAAACCTGGCCAGGACCGTGGCCATCGTCTCCTGGGAGTGGTGGTATGCTCCCATGATGGAGGAGAGGGCCTCGTGGAGAGTGGGTTCCCTGGGCCTGTCCCCCCCCTGTCGCACAGCAGCCCTCCCAGTTCCCCTGTTTCCCTGGGTCTCTGTCCCCTGGACCGTGTGCCCACTACCACTGCCCCCAGGTCCCTGTTGTTGTTGGGGTGGTGGGTTATCCTGGGTTCCCTGTAGTGGTGGACACACCGCTGATTGACGTGTCCTGGGGACAGAGGGATGGGCCCGCTGTGTGGGTGCTGTGCTGGTGTTCCCAGAGGGGGGAAGGTCTGCTGTGGCCTGTGGCTGTCTGAGGGGAACCGACTGTCCAGAGGTCCCCGATGGGCCGGGCTGGTCTAGATCCAGGGAGACAGAGCTGCTGTCATCACTGTGGGCCTCTTCTGGGGGTGGGGTGGACATTTGTGGCCCCTCCTGCGCGGTGACGTGGCGTTCGGGTCCTGCAGGGGTATAAAGGTATCATTATTGCTTCTGTGTGTGCCATAGCGTGCAATGGGTGGGTGCCCGTGTACCCCTGTGCTTGCATTCCTGTGTGGGGGCTTTTGTGACGGTGGTTTGGGGGGGGGGATGGGTATGTGCAGTGGGCATGCTTAGGTGATGGGTGTCCATGCTTTGTGGTTGCATGCAGGGCTTGGTGTTGGGATGGGTGGGTTGTGAGGGTGAGACATTTGCAAGGAGTAGGTGTGATGGGGGTGGGGGTGAGGGTGGGGGTATGAGTTGGCATGCTGGTGGGGTGGGGGGGATGAAGTAGTTAAGATTTGACTTACCAGAGTCCATTCCTCCGCCTACTCCTGCGAGGCCCTCAGGATGCAGGATCGCCAAGACCTGCTCCTCCCATGTTATAAATTCTGGGGGAGGAGGTGGGGGTCCGCCGCCAGTCCGCTGCACCGCGATGTTGTGCCTGGATACCATGGAACGCACCTTCCCCCGTAGGTCGTTCCACTGCTTCCTGATGTCGTCCCGATTTCTTGGGTGCTGTCCCACAGCGTTGAACCTGTCCACTATTCTGCTCCAGAGCTCCATCTTCCTGGCAATGGTGGTGTGCTGCACCTGTGTCCCGAAGAGCTGTGGCTTTACCCATACAATTTCCTCCACCATGACCCTGAGTTCAGCCTCAGAAAACCTGGGGTGTCTTTGCGGTGCCATGGGGTGGTGTGGGTGATGTGTTGGGTGGATTGTGTGGTGCTAAGTGTGGTGATGTGTATTGGTGTGTAGTTTGAAGTGCGTGGTAATATTGCTGGGTGACAGTGAATTGCGCGTCTGGGTGCTCGGGTCTCTTTTCTCTGTGCATGTTCACGAATCTCTAAGAGTGGGGGTTTGTGGGTGATGTGGGTGTGTGTTTTATATTGTGTTGGGTGTGTGGGAGTGTGGTTTGTATGTGTCTCAGGTGTGTGTATTTTGAGCGCGGCGGTGTGTACCGCCAATGGAATACCGCGGTTGAAAGACCGCCGCGTGGATTTGTGTGTCGTGATTGTGTGGGCGTATTTCTGTTGGCGTGACGGTGGAGGTCTGGTCATTGCCAGTTTCTCGCTGGCCTTTGGTGTGGCGGACTTTTGTGGATGTCTGTATTTTGGCGGTTTGCCTGTTGTGGGTCAGAATGACCGTGGCGGTTTACCGCGGCGGTGTTATGGCGGTCTTCTGCACGGCGGTAAGCGCCTTTTACCGCCGAGGTTGGAATGACCGCCTATATGTTTTGTTCAGCCTAGCCGCCTATTGGCTTTGAAATTGCATTAGCCATTACATTCTGTATTCTGCCTATTGGCTTTGACATGCTGTATTCAGTTTAGCCGCCTATTGGCTTTGACATGATATTAGACATTGCATTTTGTATTCAGTTCAGCTTCCTATTGGCTTTGACATGATATTAGACATTGCATTTTGTATTCAGTTTAGCTGCCTATTGGCTTTGATATGATATTAGACATTACATTTTGTATTCAGCTCAGCTGCCTATTGGCTTTGACATGATATTAGACATTGCATTCTGTATTCAGCTCAGCTGCCTATTGGCTTTGACATGACATTAGACATTACATTTGATATTTAGGTTAGCTGCCTATTGCCTTTAACGTGGAGTTAGACATTGCAGTTGAGAATCCAAGCTGTATTCTTCCAAGCTGTGTTTTTCCACAAGATGAACCAAACTGTTTTTCTCACACCAGACTAGACCTGATAAGAGAGAGTACATTTGGTGTTTTCCTTTATTCTCAGGCTTGGGAAGAGGAGAAGTCTAGGAGATCTGGCCAGTCTCCAAAGGCTTGTGTAGTTTTCCCGAGACTGGGAGGAGAGGGCACGCTTTTGTAAGGATGACTCGGGGCTTCAGAGATTTAGATACGAATCTGCTTGACTTCGGGCTGGAACTTGGTGCCAGTTGCCAGTCTCTCGTGTGGGTAGATAATCTCTTTCTCGCAGTTGACCGGAGTCATCAACTTGCAGACCCTAGAAAGATGAAGCTGTAAATAGTTTCTCACACGGTGAAGTATTTGTTTTGCTTTGCATTATATATATAACCTGCTGTGTACATTGCAACTGAGAAGTACTGTGATATATTTTGTTTTCATTGCTGCGATACTTTTACTCATTTGAACGTGTGCTTGAAATCTATTAATTCTTCTCTCACAAACTTGTGGGTGGGGAAGAATTAACAACAATAAAGGTCTTCTTTGAACTCAGAAGTGCATTCCAGATATGTTCTGTAAGCTCTGATACGAGATAAGAAGGAAAGCAGAACAGCTGTATACGTGGCATCTACACCTGCTGCATGGGTTGAAAACCCTGCATCTGATTCATATTATTCTGAAAGTTCGTATTTGGACCTCTCAGCCTCGGTCCCTTCGCATTTTCAAATGAGCTGTCATCCTTGCTTTGTTGAACAACACCCTCCTGCACCATCATCGGACATTCCTGCTTCCAATGTCCAATGACCCCGCAGGTATGACATGGTAACATCTTCTTCATTCCCTGCACATCATTTTGAACCACTACAGTGTTCAAATCTGGACTTCAATTCACAAAACCTCTGCGACCCCTGCCTCTCATTTGCACCTAAAACACCCTGTTTCCTTGCGGCTGTTGCACCATCTGCTGTGGGCAACCTCCCTGCATCCCTGACTGTGCTGCCTTAATTTGCATCACCATCGCTTTCTCCTTCAGCTTCCTCTGCTTCAACTCAATCTCATCACTACAGTACTCCGCATACTGCAGCACCTCATCAATCGGCTTTGCTTGGCAGCAAATCAAATGACTCTTAATCATCTGACTAATCTCAGGTCTCAACCCTTCAACAAATCTGAACACATGGTGATTCATGTCCTTCGCCTCAATAACCTCTGTACCACTGTAGTGCTTGAACGCCTTCAACAATCTCTCATAATAGGCATGTATCGACTCCTTGGCCTCCTGAGCCGTCCGATCAATCTTTTGCCACTCAATATTCTTCAGCGAAACCCTCGATTTCAGAAACTCAATCACCTTATAGTAATACTTCATCACCTCAGGAGATGGTGCTCCTGTGATCCTGTCCCTTGCCGGTTCCTCAGTCGGCCAATCCACACCCCTCTTGCACTCAAGCCACAAGTCAGCTGGGACTATGATCTCAAAGAGAGTATTCAGGTCTTCCCATAGGCACTTCGCAAGCTTCACAAACCTGTTCGTCTGCTGATACCACTCTATTAGCTTCTCCCTCAGCCTAGGGAAATCATTCGTAAATGACAGGATATCACCTCTAGTCCATGGTACATGGACAAGAACCCCTCCGGCAGTCTCTCTCATTGGTAACATCTTTACCGCACTGGTATCCAGTAATGCCTTTGCTGACTGCTCTATGCAATCACTTTTCCTCTTATCTCTTTTCTTCGCCCATTTGCCTTCCCACCTTTCTAAGGCTCCCCAAACTTGTGCACTCTGCAATATTTCCTTGAGTTGTGCCTTCATTCCAGTAGACCGCATGTGCTCAAAATCCTTTGGCTCAAAGTCTAACCTGTAACTCCTCTTCAGATGCTTGGTATTTTCTAAATCTATCCCGTATTTATCTGCCAAATTTGCCAACCTCTGGTGCACCCTGCTCATTTCTTTAGTTATCCTTGGACATAAGTATCTAAATTCTGCTTCTGTGTATGACTCTAACCGGTTCACTCCCATTCTCCCTTCAACAAGTTCATTGGCCTCCATGCCCGACCTCACAAAATTCAGGTGCTCTTCCCCTTCCTTTCTCCCTGCAACTACAGGAGTAGTCTGTGGAGTATTAAGATTGTCTAACCAGTCGTTCAACTGTTGTGCTGTTAACCCTTGTAAGGAGATATTCCCAGCCTGAGCTAAAGGTGTCTGCAGTATATTCACACTCGCGACCTGCGGAGTTAACAGTCCAGAACCTGTCTGCCTCATGGTCTCTGGAGGAGCACCGATTGGACTGAAGTCTAACAGGGACCCAGATCCTTCAAACGTCTGTTCTACTGAAGTCATCCCTTGAGAGTTTCCTACAAACCCTCCTCTTGTCATCTCTTGGGTCATTACCCCTTGATTGCATACACTAGGCTTCGCCTGCGCATACAATGGTACTGGTGGACCAACTGTAATAGGCAAAGATATAGCAGCTGGTGTCTGCCTGTTTCCCAAAACCTGTGGAGGACTAACTCCCATATTCTGTTTCATCACTGGTACCATACTTGAATGCGGCCCCATGACCGAATTGTAATTCGGGACCATTTGCTGCTATATCTGGGGTAGTAAGGGTGGAGTGAGATCAGTCTGAATCAACTTTGGTCTCCCATACACTTGCTCAGTCGGCACCATCAGATTCGTGGTAGTCTCGAAGACTGAAACATCGGGGTAAAGTCTCTAAACCTGTGGTGGTTGCAACTGAGATTGCATACCCTGGGCAGTGGACACGCTAAAACTACTCTGTACTGGAACTATTGTTGAGACAGGACTAGCCTGTATCGGGCTTGTCAATACCTTGTCTTGAGTCGAACCTGCAGGACATGTACTAGTACTAGGTCTATTGTCATCTTTCGCATATGGCTGTGGTCGGTCATTCAGCAGCTGATTAAGGAACTCATCATCGTCCGAGTCATCTAACTCTGACCAGGGCTTTCTAGCCTCTTTGTCTTTGGAGAGACTTTTGTCAGACTTACAAGTGGCTTCCCCCCTTTTGTCTTCACCTTCTTGGGCTATTTCTGGAAACATCCTGACCCGATCTATTGTTTCTCTCCTCCAAACTCTCTGTGGACTGTCCCACCTAGCCTCCGCTACTGTCTTTTCTGCTTTCCTCATTCTCCTTTCAAATTTCTGTTGCTGTTGTCTTATTGCCATCAGTTCCCAAATTGCTAACGCCTCAAACTGTGCTGGCCTCGGAGGTGGCTTCAACTCAATTAGCACCCTCCGCAAATTTTCCAAAATCCTCAAATTGAACGTTCTGTGCTCCGGAAACGCCAAACACCCTTCTTTCTCTGTCGCTTTACACCATCGCTTTAGCCAAAGACATGGCGCGTCACCCCTTTCCTCCATTACAGCATAAGCCGGTGTATCCTCTGGCAGTGTAACTTCCCCTACACTTGCGGTAATGTATACATCTCCCCTCAAAGCGCTCTTTAAATCCTTGAAAAATTTCATTTTTACGTCCTTCATTTTGTTTACAATCGAATCAGGAAGTGACTTTGATTCCCAGAACTCTCTTCACCTAACTTCTCACCCAATTGCCTCTCACAGACGGCTGCCAATCCGTGCGCAACCCTTCTCACTAACTGACCTATCCCAGCGCGGCTCCTATGACATTACACTCACACACACTGCAGCTGACAAAGTCTTGCGGCTTGTCTTGCTCACTCTTAATTCGCCCAAAACTTATGCAATCTAATGCGAGCACCAACCAAAAATAAACTCAAATTTGCCAGTTTACTACAGGAAAGGGTAACACAATCGCTTCAGAACTTTACAGAGATTTCGCTCATCCTCGGCCACTATTCTCTCCTTCCCAGATCCCGCACTCGCAAGCAAAATTTGACCCGCAAATTTTACTCTCGACTTGTCAATGGGTCGTTCTAGTGCACTTTAGAACTCACCAAATCTCCATTGAAGTTTTCATTCACTCACTTTAACTCATACTCGACTCGTCAACCACACCCGATTGACCTATTAAACCGCACAAATTACAACATAAACCAAGTGTCTCATACACTTATCAATATACTCCGGAGTCTTAGAGCAAGCAGGGTCCTTACATCATCAACCACGTGGACAATTTTTGAGCACAAAGCGCCACACTGACATGAAGTTTGCCGACTTCCCTACTCTCATACTGCTGAGTACGCACACTCCTACTAAAACATCATCATCTGGCCTAAAATCCTCACAAACTTCACAATTCATCTGCGATATGCATAAGCGGTGCAAGCGCAAAACCTACGTCATTCACACTATCACTAGAACTCTGAGAACATACTCAAACTTCCTTCAGCAAGCTCAGAGATTCCGGGAAAGTTATTTGGGACTTAGGGGCACATCATCTCTCCAATTTGCATCATTGAAAAATAACAATTTTCCCAAACCCCAATTTTCTGATACACTTTTTTTACTTCCAAACTACGCCCATCAATTCATCAATTCCTACCGGACCTTTCGAACCATCAACTCTATCAAACCGTAGTCCCTTGTCCTGGGGCCCCAAAGGGCCAAACCATCCGCACTGCTACCAAAAACTGATAGTGCATCAGAGCCTTGAAAAGTAAACTTACAAGGAGACACGCTTAGGTTGATGAACCTTTGGACCACGCTCGGTGACTTCCCAGTACGAGGTATCTTTTGGCATCACAAATCAATGGATCAGTAACCCAACCAACCATCACAGTAACTATTCACCAAACTTAATCAATAACATTTAATAAGAATCAATAAGTTGAACACACCATGACCCTCCAGTCACGAATAACCACACCAGTTTAGTTACATGTTAGGATATTTATTTCCCTATTTGTTACAATCTAACACCATGTGTATTAGTCTTAATAGCAATAAGGTCATCATAACCACTATTAATTGCCAATCAGAACACAACTTAATTAAGGCGAAGATTATGATAATTTAGTACTTAAGCACATCATTAATATGTCATCTTAGTAGGGTCTAATTAGTACATGCTTCAACAAAGCAAGAACTCAGTTGTTTATCTATTGCGTCAGATTCTTTGTGAACACCTTAACTAACCTCAAATTAGCATCAGCATGTTGGGCTTCATGCAAAACATTTAGCAAACACAAATTTAGAAAAACATCTAACTACGGACTCTACCAAAATAGCAGTTGGTACCTAGAAAGAAAGGCAATCAGACAATTTCAATTTCTGCATCAGATAGTTACCAGTCCGACGAATCAGCAAGCAGCTTCAGTCTTCCTCCTCAGGGCATCAGTCGATTAGCCATCAGCCAAGGTAGAATGGGGCAAAGTTTAAATACAGCATAGTTAAGGAATAGGACCTTCCCTCGTATGGAGGAGAAGTAAGTATAGAATAAGTAGAGGACGATTCCAAAGATGAAGGACAAGCAAAAGAAGTGAAGAGTCTCTGTCTCTCTCTCTCTCTCTACGTCTCAAAAGGTGTGTGTGTTCTGCCCTTGGGTCACTCCGTTAAATCAAATGTACCTAATTAGTTCATAATTCCTCATTGGATAATAATTGGTGCATCGTTATCTCTGTCCAGTAATTCTTCACGCACTTCACCAGAATTTTCCACAAACCACAGTTCTCATGTCGCTGATTGGTTCAGGTCATTGACGTCTCCATCAGTTAGAATGTCAGGTAAGAAAAGTTACACTTTACACTCCAGTCAGTGGTTCCATTCTTGGACTCCAGGCAGCCTTGCACCTGTAACGAATTACACTGTTGCATTTGGCAAGAATGTCTCCTTGAGCAAGTCAGTTCTCATGAGAAAGAATTTACTACGGCTACACACATCTAGCTTCTGGAAAACACAGCTTCGTGTCCTTCAGGAAAACAGCACATTGCACGTTTAGAAAATGCAGCTTAATATGAGACTATGCAGCTAGGCCCAGACCTTCGCTAAGCTAAGGCCTTCAAATTTTAATAAGCAACTTCTAATACAAGACTGTAATTATGATATGCTTATACAAATTCAAAACATTATTGCAAAAAATTCAGAATTAACAACATTTCATTAGTTTTCGTGTACATTGGTAGCCACTCCCTGTGGGCACATTCTAAATGTGTACATTATTTTCTGTTAACACATTTTCTATGCAGCTTCATTTCACAATATATTTCAAGCTTTTCATGTTAATATTGCTTTTGAAAAACACATTCCAACACAGGCACTGGCTAAATTACACAAGTTGACCTGAAGTGTTAATTTAGAAGATCAAGTGTAAGCCTGCTCACCCAACATTACGAACTTTGCGGTTTGAAAAGGGAGGCAAACAGACATAAGATTGATTCAACATGTTGTCAATGATCCACAGTCTCACCCACATGGGCTAAATAGCAATTACGGCACACTCATAAGTTTGAAAATATCACCACTCGGTCAACATGAAGACATCCACGAGTGAAAATGGTCTTGCCCATGTAGGATCTCAGGCATTCCAAAAAATAGTGATTATCCACTACCATGATACTACCACAAGTCCCAACACCTGATGCAGACCTGTAGAAACATACAAAAGGTATATATTACCAATCTATTAAAAAGGGGGGAATTGAAACCTATCAGAAAAACGTAGACTAAACAGAAGGTACTACTCAAAGAAAGCACTGTAAATGTATTGCCATTTCTCCATCATAATTCAACCCTTGAGGTACCACTGTGTTGAAGTCAAGGATATACCTGGACTCCATATTTCTCAGTGCTCTCTCCCTTTCACCACCTATACACTCAGTGGAATAGTATAAATCACAAAAAACCTGAGTAACTTCGTTTTACTGTAATGTGTATCTGCAAAATTGTGTGCAACAAGGTACTGAGAGTCGTGGTGACCGATTGCCCTGAGATGCTCCAAAACTCGCTTTTTAGCCCTATCTATTGTACTACCCATGTACATCCAATTACACGGGCAGAAGAGACAGTAAATACAAAACTCTGTGTTGCAAGAGTTAAGCTTGCAGATTATGGACACACTATTACTGTTGGAAACTGTAAATTCTGTTATGTCAAAGCTAGTTTTACAGGCTTTGCAATTCTTGCAACAGTAGAATCCCTGTCTCTGTTTTGGGTGCCTCCCCATATTGTGATTTTTGCTCAGTCCATTCTTTAAAGAGTGACTCCTTCTGAATGTTATCTGGGTGGCAACACACAAATATCTACTAAGGATTTGATCTATGTACAAGACATTCCAGTGTTTGTTCAGAATTCTTCTTAACTTGCCTGTCTGATTGGAGTAGGTAGTGATAAACATTACTTTTTCCTCAACCTCCTCCTGGGAGTTGTCACTGCTATACAGCAAACTATGGCCCTTATTACAACCCTGGCGGTCAGTGTTAAAGCGGCTGTAACACCGTCAACAGGCCGGCGATAAAAAAAATTGAATCATGACCACGGCGGAAACCGCCAACACATACAGCCACTTTAACACTCCGACCACCACGGCGGTAGCAACAAACACCACGGCGGTAACCGCCAACAGCCAGGTGAAAGACAATGTACCGCCCACAGCATTACAACCCGCCCATTTGCCAGCTTTACTGGGGTGGTACCAACACCATCAAAAGCACAGCAGAAACAGTACTCTGAAGGGAAACGACTCACCTCTCGACACTCAAGGAAAGACCAGGACGCCATGGAGCCCGAGCTGCAGGTTTTCCCCATACTGGTGTATCTTTTCATACACCAGGGGCATGAATGCCGGCGACGATGACCACGGTGAGTACTGCACCTAGTACACAAGGGAGGGGGGAGGAAAAGGAGAGTGACACATACATGCAACACTCAACACCCCCACCCTCACTCACAACATTATACACACAAACCCATGCTACAACACTACATATAGACCCCGTAACCCTCAGGAATAACGCAAGGACAAAAGGAATGGAGTTAAATGAGTGTAATATTAGCAATACTTAGAAATATGTTCAGAAAGCAAAAACAGTATGTACAATATATACAAAAGGCGGGACAATGCCCACTCAAAAATTTTCTGTGGCCCACTAGGCCAAAACACATAGGCCGAGGCCACACTTGACTCCAGCCTCAGTACGGAGAAAACACTGCAGGGGCATCAGGTTGAAAACACACAGGCACCTCAGGGGGACGGGGAATGGAGGGGCACCTCAGCCGGAAGAGGGTACAACGCCACTGCTCCTGGAGGGGGCTCCAGGCCCACTGCTTGGTCCTGGGGAGTGCAAAGCCACAGCCTCTCTAGTGGGTGGTTTGCCCACTGCTTGGTCCTAGGGTGTGAAAGCCACAGTCTCTCAAGTGTGTGGTTTGCCCACTGCATGGCCCTGGGGAGTGCAAGGCCACAGTCTCTCTATTGGGTGGTTTGTCCACTGCTTGGTCCTGGGGAGTGCAAAACCACAGTCTCTCAAGTGGGTGATTTGTCCACTGCTTGGTCCTGGGGAGTGCAAGACCACAGTCTCTCAAGTGGGTGGTGGTTTTGCCACTGCATTGTCCTGGGGAGTGCAAGGCCACAGTCTCTCTATTGGGTGGTTTGCCCACTGCTTGGTCCTGGGGAGTGCAAAGCCCCAGTCTCTCTAGTAGTTGGCTTCTTCCACTTGTTCTAGAGGGGGCCTTGTGCCTTGTGTGCTTCATCCTGGCAAGGATGGGGTGCGTGGATGCCTTCTTCCACTGGTTCTGGAGGGTCTTTGTGCCTAGTGTGCTTCATCCTGGCAAGGAGGGGCTGAATGCATGGCTTCTTCCACTGGTTCGGGAGGGGGCATTGTGCTCAGTGTGCTTCATCCTGGCAAGGAGGGGCTGAGTGGATGCCTACTTCTGCTAGTTCTGGAGGGGGCATTGTGCCCAGTGTGCTTCATCCTGGCAAGGATGGGGTGAGCGGATGGCTTCTTCCACTGGTTCTGGAGGGAGCATTGTGCCCAGTGTGCTTCATCCTGGCAAGGAGGGGCTGAGTGGATGCCTTTTTCCACTGGTTCTGGAGGGGGCATTGTGCCCTGTGAATCAGATGTTTAGGAGTGCAAGGTCACAGTCTCTCAGCTGGGTGTCACAACAACAGTTTTGCAGGGGCCAGGAGGCACTGCAGCCCATGTAGTCACAACTACACACTGCTCACCCGCTGTGACGGCTGCTCAGTGAATCGCAGTTGCGCTGCAGGTGGCGGTGCTGGTAGTGGGGCGGCTGCTGCCAGTGGTGCTGCTTACGGCGGTGCAAGTGGCGGTGCTGGCAGTGGTGGTGGTAGCCTCAAGGCTTTCACCTGCAGCCTCGGACGGCTGCCCACTGGGGCTGCTGCCAGTGGTGCTGCTTGTGGCGGTGCAGGTGGTGGTGCTGGCTACGGTGCAGGTGGTGGTGCTAACGGTTGTGGTGGTAGCCTCCAGGCCTTCACCTTCAGCCTCGGACTGCTGAAGTGCCATGGCTGGTATTCTGTGCCGCGTCCTGCCCTTGGCAGATGGTGGTGCCTCCTTGCTTCTGCCAGCTGGAGTCTTTGACTTGGCTTTGCTGGGTGGTTGTACCTCCTTCCCCTTGCTGGATGCTGGATGCTGGATGCTGTCCCCTTCTTGCCCTTGCCTGGTGGCGGAACCTTCTTGGCCTTGGCAGGTGTTGGTGGCACACTGGCTGGGCTGACGGGTGTCTCCTTGGAGCCTCTCAAAGCTGCAGAAACCACATCGGATGTGGACTGGGTGACCAAGGTGCTGGGCTGGGTTCTGGCCACCCTGGCCCGAACTGAAGAATGGGGGGGAGGGGTAGGGAAGAGGTCAATGTTGGCAAAGAAAAGCTTCTTGGGGACACTGTGACGGGAAGAGGGTGAAGGTTTGGGAGTGGAGGGAGAGGGAGTGGTTGTAGGAGGTGCCAGTCTGCTGTGTTTGGGTGCAGGTGCATGGGCTGGATGCTGTTGTGAGGGGGATGGCTGTTGGGTGGGTGTGTGCCTGCATTTGTGTAGTTTGGGAGGAGGGGTCACAGTCACAGTGGGAGAGGACACAGGGGACATGTGCATGGTTGTGGGGGTGGTGACTGCGAGTGAGGGGCGTGTAGTGATAGGCGTGCTGGTGATGGAGGTAGTGGATGAGGATGTAGTGCATGCAGGTGTGAGTGGAGACGCTACAGGAAGGAGGTGAATGACGAGGAGGAGGGGGACACAGTGGAGGCAGTGGATGTTGGTGTGTCTGCATGGGGATGGTGCTTGTGTGAATGCTGTGAGATGAAGTGTGGTGCTTGTGTTTGCCTGAGCCACGTCTGTGTGTTGATTTGGGTGATTGCTGGTCTGAAGATGTGCTTGGGATAGGCTGGGGTTGAGGGGATTGGGACTGGGTAGAGGAAGTTGGAGGGGGGAGGCTGGAGACAGGGACAATGGCTGCCATCAGTGCGGAGGCCTGAGCCTGGAATGCTCTCTGTTGGGCTGCCACACCAGAGTGAATGCCCTCCAGGTATGCATTTGTTTGTTGCAAATGCCTTTCGACACCATGGATGGCATTCAGTATGGCTGACTGCCCAACAGTGAGGGATCTCCCTCTGTCGCCGGTGCCTCTGCTCCTCCGCTAGATGATGCTAATGCACACAAGGAGAGGGTGACAAAACAAGAAGGGGGGAGAGACAGAGGATACCCTAGGTCAATGCCAGCAACAACACTACCATTGGCATACACAACACACAGGGAACAGCCCTATGCACTAGCCCATGCACTACCAGTTATAAAGCTAGTCACCAGCCCATAGGGTACATTGCCTAATGCCATTAGCTGCACATCTGAAACCCACAGGGCTCTGCCCAGTAGTAGATGTCCACTAACACTATTGGGGTTTGGAGTGCTTCAGAGACTGCCCAACAAGGGATCTACCCTGCCAGTTTGCCCTGGCCTAGGGGCACTCACAGCCCACATCCCCCACCCAGGTAAAACCTTAATGCGCGCAAAGTCATGATTCTGAATCTGTACTCACCCCCTTGTGGCTGCTGTGATGCCTTCAAGCGCCCATCCAACTCTGGATAGGCCACCACCAGGATACAGAACATCAGGGGGCTCAGGGTACGATGGGCACCCCTTCCTCGTTGGGAGGCCAGCCCAGCTGGGCCACTGCCGTCTTCCTTGCCCAGCTGCACAGGTCCTCCCATCGTTTCTGGCCGTGGGTGCTCCCCTGTCAAAGACCCCCCAGGATCCGCACCCCCTTGGCGATGGCACACCAAATACCCTTTTTCTGATGGGTGCTGACCTGCAGGAAAATATGCATAGAAAAAGGGATTAGTTATACCGTTCGGACTGTTACACTCATAGCCCACAATATCCCTCCCATCCCCTTACACACAGACTTTGACCACCAGACATGCAGCACTCTGTCCAGGACACCTAAGCGCCCCCTACACGAGGCTTACACACAGCAATCCATACATTCATGGCCCAAGCATCATGCTCACAGTGTACTTACCTGTTTGTTTGGAGGACCATAGAGTAAAGTGTACTGGGTAGGATCCCATCCACCAGTCTCTCCAACTCCTCCGAAGTGAAGGTGGGGCCCTTTCCCCAGACACTCGAGCCATTGTCACTGCCACACACAGGTCACAGCAGCACTTGCAGTGTAGGTCCTCTCCTGTTGAAGGTCATGTAGCAAGTGAGTGAACAGATAGAAAATGACGGTCACGTCCGCGGCGGTGCGTACCGTCACCGCTGGCGTACATCGCCATTGGCTCCTGGAACCCATAGGGACCAATGATAACCAATGCGAAGTTGCGCGGCAGTCATCGACCGCCGACTGCAACGGCGCACAAAGCCGGCGGAATTACTTCATTTCCACTTGTCTCTCCTCACAGGTCAGGCAGCCACCATTTCAGGGGGGCACAGGCCATGGCACCTAACTGCGACACAGCAGACATTGGCACATCAACTGACTCTCAAACTCACATACTGTTTTCCGTTTTATTTTCACATATGTGTGAATATGACCCTCTGCTCACTGTTTTTCACCCTTGAGTTCAACCACTGAGGATGAATAGGGGATGGAGGCATCCCCCCGTGTACAGACCCCTGGTGGACCTAGCGACAATGGAGGACAGGCACATTATCCTGACCTACAGTCTTGATAGGGCCACAATCCAAGAACTGTGTGCCCAATTGGAGCCAGACCTGATTTCAGCTATCCGCCACTCCACAGGTATCCCCCCTCTAGTGCAGGTCCTGTCAGTGCACCATTTCCTGGCAAGTGGTTCCTTCCAAGCAACAGTGGCCATGGCATCAGGGATGTCTCAGACAATGTTCTCCAACGTGCTGACCAGAGTGTTGTCTGCCCTGCTGAAACACATGCACAGCTACATCGCATTCCCCCTGGTGGAGGATTTGTCCACAGTGAAGGCTGACTTTTATGCCCTGGGACATATCCCCAACATCATTGGTGCCATTTATGGTACACATATAGCATTTGTCCCTCTGAATATGCAGATGGTGTGTTTGGCGGGCCAGTACATCTTCCATGTGAATGCCAAGTATCCTGGCTCTGTTCATGATGCCTTTATCTTGAGGAATAGCAGAATTCCATATATGATGTCTCAACTCCACAGGCACCGGGTGTGGCTAATAGGTGAGCCCATGGTCCCCACCCAGTTCATGTAGGTATATGGGTGTGGGTTTTGCCCGAAGGGTGAGTGTGTGGCTAACAGCTATCCCCGATATTTACAGGTGACTCTGGTTACCCCAACCTCTCATGGCTACTGATCCCAGTGCGGAATGCCAGGACAAGGAGGCAGGAGGAACATTACAATGAGGCACATGGGTGAACAAGGAGGATAGCTGAGTGCACCTTTGGCCTCCTGAAAGCCAGATTCCGGTGCCTCCATCTGACAGGTGGATCCCTGTACTACTCACCCAAGAAGGTGAGCCAGATCATCGTTGCATGTTGCATGTTGCACAACCTGGCCTTGAGAGGCCACATGCCTTTTCTGCAGGACGATGAGCCTGGGGATGGTCTTGTGGCAGCAGTGGAGCCTGTGGACAGTGACGAAAAGGAGGCAGAGGAAGAAGCTGTGGACAACAGAAGTACACTCATTCAACAGTACTTCCAGTGACACACAGCTAAGACACTGTAACTTCACCTTTGTTGCCGTTTTGTGTTTGACATTGAACATGGCAGCCTGATTTCCCTATGTCTATGGCCACTTACTGTACCCTTTGGCATCTCTATTTTCTGATCTCTGTGCCCCACTCTGGCCCCTGGTGTGTTTACTGGTGCCCACTACAGGTCATACCTATGTAAATATTACAATACATTTCAATTGCAATGTTTACAGTTTGTTAAACTAATACATATGTCAAACAATTGACAGACTCCATACTTAAATTTGTTCCAAGGGTGTTTATTTAGGTGCTAATAAGTGTATGGGGTATTGCAATGGGCTGGGTGCTGATGGAGGAAAGTCCAGGGTAGAGTCCAGTCTATTTGTATTACAGGTGCAATGTCCAAGGGGGCATAGGAATGGTGGCAATGGCAGTTCAAGGTGGACAGGGTGACAGAGTGGGACATAAGGGTGACAATCAGGAGAGTCTTATTTCCTGGTGGGGGTCTTGGCAATGTTCTCTGGCTTCTGCTTGGATCGCAGGGACCGTTTGCGGGGTGGTTCTCCTTCTGCAGGGGGTGGGGTGCTGGTGGCCTATTGGTCCTCTGATGGGGCCTCCGATCCACTAGCGCCGGTGGAGGTGGAGGGCTGTACTTCGATGTGGCTAGTGTCAGGGGCCCGTTGGTGTGGCACTGCCTCCCTCATGGTGTTGTCCATATCTGCCAGCACCCCTGCAATGGTGACCAGGGTGGTGTGGATGTTTTTCAGGTCCTCCCTGATCCCCAGGTACTGTCCGTCTTGTAGCTGCTGGGTCTCCTGCAACTTGTACAGTATCTGGCCCTTGGTCTCCTGGGAATGGTGGTATGCTCCCAGGATCCATGTAAGTGCCTTGTGGAGAGTGGGTTCCCTGGGCCTGTCCTCCCCCTGTCGCACAGCAGTCCTCCTAGCTTCCCAGTTGTCCTGTGCCTCTGTCCCCTGAACCATGTGCCCACTACCACTGACCCCACATCTCTGATTGTCTTGGGTTTGTGGGGTTGCCTGGGGTCCCTGTAGTGGTGGACACACTGCTGATTGACGTGCCCTGGGGACAGAGGTATGGGCCCACTGGGTGGGTGCTGTGGTGGTGTTTCCTGAGGGGGCAGGCTCTGTGGTGGGTTGGGACTGTGGCAGGGTAACTGACCACGGGCCAGGTTGGTCATCGTGATCCAGGCGTGCAGAGCCGCTGTCATCACTGTGGGCCTCTTCTGTGGGGGGACTGGTTGTGCCTGGCAACTCCTCTCCGGTGATGTTGATTGGGGGGCCTGTGGGGATGTAAATGCAGTGTTATTGTATCTGCATGTGCCATCTTGTGCATTGATATGTTTCCCTTTATGGTTGGTATTAGCAAGGCAGCTTTGGCTTGTGTGAGTTGTGCTTGGTTTGGCTAAGTGATTGTCACTAGATTACATGCTGTGGTGATGGGTATCCATGCAGGTCTGTGATGGGTGTCCATGCATTGGTGTTGAATGCAGGGCTTGGTATTGGGATGGGTGGGTTGTGGTAGTGGGGTATATGTGAGGTGGTGGAGTGATGGGGTGAGGGTAGGGGTAGTAGTTTGTAATGGCATGCAGGTAGGGTGGCGTGCATAGTAGTGAAGATTTGACTTACCAGAGTCCATCCTGCGAGGCCCTCAGGATGCATGATCGCCAAGACTTGCTCCTCCCTGTCCACGACTCTCCGCCATAGCTCCATCTTCCTAGCTATAGACGTCTGCTGCACCTGTGATTCGAATAGCTGTGGCTCTACCCGGATGATTTCCTCCACCATGACCCTTAGCTCCTCCTCTGAGAACCTGGGGTGTCTTTGTGGTGCCATTGGTGTAGTATGAGTGGTATGTGTGAGGGTGTGTGGGGTGATGTGTTGGGGTGTGTGCTGTGAGGTGCGTGGATGGTGTATGGGTTATAGTGTTATGTGGCTCAGATTCAGTGAGTGCTCCTGGCTTGTCTCTCTCTCAGTTGGCAATATTTGTTTTCGTTGTAAGGGGTTTTCGGTATTGTGGGTGTGTGTTTTATAGTGGTCTGAGTGTGTGGGTGTGGTGTGTGTATGTGTGTCAGGTATGTGTAGTTTGAATTGTCTAATGTGGTATAGTTTTGTTAGTGTGTGTGTATTTTGAGGGCGGCGGTGTGTACCACCAATGGTTTACCGTGGTTGATTGTCCGGTGCAGTGATTCGTGGGTCATGATGCTATGGGCGTATTTCTGTTGGCGTAACGGTGTGGGTTTTGGTACCACCAGTTTATCACTGACCTTTGGGCTGGCGGACTTTTGTGGGTGTCTGTATTGTTGCGGATTTCTCTGTGTGGGTCATAATACCCGTAGCAGTATACCACCGCAGTCACGGTATGTTGGCGGCCATCAGCACGGCGGTAGGCGACATTTATCGCCAATATTGTAATGAGGACCTATGTCTGGAGACCTCATCTGCCCTCTTCACTGCTCTCTCAACCACCCTCTTGGGGTAACCCCTCTCTAGAAATCTCTTCAACATGATCTCCTTCTCCCGTGTATAGGCCTCTACGGTCACTCTCATTAGCTCCCCATATGGGATTCTATAGACCAAATTCACCGGGTGAGCACTTTTAGCAAAGAGCACACTGTTACCAGCTGTAGGTTTCCTGAACATCTTTGTTTCCAGTTTGCCACCCACATCCAACAACTCTACTCTTTAGTTCTCCACTGAATTTCTTTATAGAATCCTCTTCTCCTTTTCAAATGGAAAAAATATAATTGATATATCAGACCCATAGGGTCACATGCTCAAAGTGTTCTTGGTAACTTCTGAGCACCTGCTCCTCCCACCAGTCAATAAAATAATTTGCAAAACTGGGGGCAAAACAGGTTCCCATTGCGGTCCCTTGCTTTTGTTTGAACACTTCATCATCAAAAATAAAATAGGTGTTGTTCAGACAAAACCAAATCATATCTAAGATCATCTCTGCGTGTAAGAGGTACGAGAGTGAACTTGCCCTTAAGAAGTGTCTACACGCCTTCACTCCACCCCCATAAGCAATACATGTAGAGAGGCTAGTGATATCCAGGGTACACAAAATGTAGCCCCTCTTCCCAATGTATACTTTCATGATTTTCAGAAAGTGTGTGGTATCTTTCAAGTAGGCTGGTAATGATGACATGAATGGTCTCAGATAGCAGGTCAATATAACTTAGTGTGTTTTCCAACAAGGAACCCTTTGCAGATACAATGGGTTTACCAAGGGGATTGATAGCATTTTTGTTTAATGTGGGAGTAAATACAATATGGGAATCTTAGGTTTGTCACATTTCAAAAAATAAAACTCTTCCAATTCTTTAAGACCCCTATCTTGCCAGTCAATGAGAATCTCATAATAGGCTTGTTCCACCATGTTACAATCAGACCTGCTTGAGATCTCAGAACAAGACATAACCAACAACTGGTATCTACCTTCCTCAAGGTTCATCCTTTTAGGCTGAAGGACCAAATTGTCCCCTTTGTCAGATTGGCATATAATAATATGTGGGTCGATTTTCAAGCTCATTAAAGCTTTAAACTGCATAGGTGTCAGGTTTTTCTTCACCCCACTCATACAACTTAACCTGATATTTTTCAAATCTACAATCACTCCTTTTTTAAAGACATTGATAGCCTCACAATTAATCGAGGGTAGAAACACTGATTTTGGTTTGGATTTGCTTCGACCGCTCATACCTACATCTATAAGCCTAGTAAGTTCAGAAAAGGAACACCCTGGCATGATGAAGGGTCCACTAGTGAGGTCAGGCTGTGTAACATGTCAATGTCATCAGTAGTCAACTTATTGACATACTGGTTGCACCCAGATTTAACCCTTTCCTCAAGCTTTGTTCCAAACCATTTTTTTAATTTCAACTTCCTTGTGAAGTGGAACAGATCCACCCTACTTTGAACATAACTCAAATCAGTAATGGGGCAGAACAATAGATCCAAGGGCAACAGTTTAGTTTGTTATTCAGTTAATACACGGCCTGACATATTTACCACATTCATGGTGCCTGTGCTCTGCCATTTGTCAACATTCCCAAGGAGGCCTTGTTTTCTTCTCCTGCATTTTTCTTGCTTCCGGCTCTTCCTCTTCCTCCTCTTCTTCCTCTGCCTCTGTGCAGACACTTCTTAATGGCAAGATCCCTCTCTCACCTCCTACACTCTGAGATGATCTTAGATATGATTTAGTTTTGTCTGATCAATAACTATTTTCTTTTTGATAATATAGGGCCTCATTACGACTTTGGCGGTCTCAGCCACGTTGGTGGTGGCGGCCGTAACGCCAACAGGTAATCCCAATGGAATACAGCCAAAGCACCGCCAGCACTGCCACTGCAGTCTGGATGCTTCGGATGACGTTGGGCACCTACAGGCTGACAGAGCCTATGTTTCTGCCAGACAAATTACAAGGTTGCACACCGCCAAGGTTTCTGCCGCGGTCACACCACCATGGAAACCTAGGCGGAAACCAAATGCATGAAAGACGACACCCACCTTTAGGAAGCCATACTCGTCTGGAGCTGCCATGGAACCTGAACTAAATGTTTTACCGCTGCTCCTGCTCCCCCAACGACTTCAGAATCTTCGACGACGACAACAGCAACTGTAAGTACACACTCTTACCTTTTATTGTTGTAGATAGTAACTTTTTGTACTCTCACACAACACACATTCGGGAAAAGGGTATGAGGGCAACACTTATGCATAACAGCACACTCACACCATTCAACTTACACAGAACATCGTATCTAACATTTCATGCACAAAACACACACACAGTGAAAGCACACAAAGCCACACAACACACTAACAAACACATTTCAACCCAAACAATACACTATACCAACATGACAAAAACTCTTGAACACAAAAATGTCCATCACACAACACACATCCTACCACTTTTAGACAAAAACACTGCACATAACCTCACATACTGCCTAAATAACACACATAGCTTAAGTAGAAAACAAACACACACACACATACAAACACACAACTAATGTCAACCAGGAACAAATCCATACTAGGGAAAGAAATGCATGACAAAGATGTAATCAGGCAATTATCTACATTTTCATTTAAATTATTATTTTAAAAAAAACTTTGTCAACAACAATGGCCATAGGCCAGTACATAATCTCACAGTCTATATGCACACAGACCACAGATGTGTGCTCTGCACTTGACATCTGACTGCCATGTAACCTTTACAGGTAGGGTCTTTTATGGGGCAGGCAGGCACTTCAGAGGTTATCTGGGGGATGGAGGTGGAGTTTGGATTTAGGTTTTGGAGGGGGCCCTTGGGATCTGGCATGGGAGGGGGGGTTGGGCCTGGTCTTAGGTTTACGGGAGGGGTGGCTTTTTTGTGGAGGGGTTGACTTCCTGGCAGGGGGAGAGGCATGAGTACTTGCGGGGGCAGGGGAGGTCTTGGGGGTGGAAGGGCCAGACTTGGGGAGATACACAGACCGTTTAGGGGTATCACGGGGTAGGAGAGGAGTAGGAAAAAGAGCAAACTCTGAAAAGAAAGCTTTTTTAGACACACGGGGATGGTGTTTGGGTGTAGAGGGAGAGGGAGTGGTTGTCTGAGGTGGTGGTGTGGATGTCTTGGGTGCATGTTTGTGGGAGTTATGTTTGTGGGTGGTAGGTATCTGTTGGGTGGGTGAGTTAGGGCGTTTATGTGTCTTGGGAGGAGGGGGGTGGAGTACTGGGGGATGCCGTGGTGGGTGGATGACTATCCTTTGGGGTGGTGACTGCAGGTACAGTAGATGTGCTGCATGTAGGCATGTCTATGGTGTTTGCGGGTGTGGTGACTGGGGTGGATTTCTACGGGTCTGTTGTGGTGCTGTCTGTGGGTAGGATAGGTGTAGTGGCTGGATCTGTAAATATTGGTGTGGTATCTGTAGGTGTGTCAAGTATGCTGTCAGTGATTCTAGGGGTTGTGGGGGTCTCAGGGCAGGTTGGGACTGTTGCTGTGTGTGGAGGTATATGTTGCATGTGTGCATGCCGGTGGCATGTCTTGAGGTGCTTATTTTTGTCTAAGCTACCCTTGGATGTTGAGGTGGATGCACGCATGTCTGTCCGTATACTTTGGCTGGATCAGGGAAGAGGGGTTTGGGATTGGGAAGAGGAAGGTGGAGGGGGGACAGGAGACAAAGGATGACTGGCTGCTGTCAGTGTGGAGGACAGAGTCTGAAAGGATCTCTGTAGGCCAGCCAGTGCATTGTGTATGCCCCCCAGGAACGCATCACTCTGTTGGATCTGAGTTGCAAGTCCTTGGATGGCATTCACAATGGTCGACTGACCCACAGAGATTGACCTTGGGAGGTCAATAGTCACCTCACTGAGGGCAGAAGGGCTGACAGGGGCAGAGGTGCCTGTGGCAAAGGAGATGCCCAACTTCTTGTGTGAGTGGGCATGGCCAAATGGGTAGGGAGCTACAGGGAGGGTGGTGATAGAAAGGTGGCAGTGGACAATGGCAAGGTTACCTGTGGGAGAATTGGAACACAGATTGCTATTACATTTAGGGTATTATTGATGTTATGTGAGATGCAGACAGTGCCTTAACATGATCCCCAGAAAAGGCAATGAAGGCTGCTGCACAAGCTTACTTAGTACAACATGAGAGTCTGTCATTTTAATACCATGCTTAAAGCTTTTAAACTATGTTGGCAGTGATTGGACTACTGATACCATCTTATGTTGTCTGATTATTGACATGGGTGTTCATCTTTGTTGCCTTAAGAAGTGTCTGACATGATACATGACTCAAAAAAGAGCTGAACAATGCACATTAGTGTCAGAGTAGTATGGGAGTAGGCTGTAGGCATTCACCTATAACTGGATGTACTACATGTGCAGCCACTTTACCATCTAGATTTCCACCCCAGGTGGGTACAATATCAATCTTAGGAATCTTTATTCTAAGGGCATTAAGATTGGACACTCAGCTATAGCTATGTTTTGCTTCGGACGATAGTGGGAGTGGGCCATTGCATTGCAGTTATTGGCATTAACTGTTTCACTCTTGCACATTAAAGATGGGTTAGATTGGTAATTAGTTTCACATGCATGACATCTCACATTTGCACCATTCAGGTTTTGGCAGTGGTAGGATATTGCATTCTGGGAGTAGTAGTGCCATGAGTTGCTAGTGCTTCATGTGCCATTTCCAAGGGCTGTGGAGCCAGGTGAGTTTAGTGGACATGTGGCGTGCCAGAGAGGGATATTAGGACATTTGGACAGAGGTGTAGTGGGGTGTATGTTAATTGGGTGAGATAAGTTGGTGAGGGAGCATGCAGGCTTGACAATTGGGTGACATGGATTTTGTGGGGACTTACCTGACTTCACTCCCCCAGGTATTCCTATCAGGCACTAAGGATGCAGTATGTCCAAGACCTTCTCCTGCCAAGATGTGAAAGTAGGGGGAGGAGGTAGGGGCCCACTGCCAGTCTTCATTACCACCAAGTGGTGTCTGGATGCTATGGATCGTACCTTCCCACTGAGGTCGTTCCACCTCTTCCTGATGTCCTCCTTTGTACGTGGATAGCTGCCTACAGAATTGACCCTGTCGACTATTCTTTGCCACAACTCCATTTTCTTGGCAATTGATGTTTGCTAGACCTGTGCTCCGAACAGGTGTGGCTCTACCCATGACCCTCAACTCATCATCCGTGAAACAAGGGTGTTTTTGTGGGGACATGGCAGTGGTGATGATGATGATGATGTGGAAGTGTTCAAAGAAAAAAGCTGCAGAAAAAGGTAAATGGTGAGGTGTAGATACTGTGATGTGAATGGGTGTCGGTTGTTGTGGATTGTGTGTGGTAGTAAAATGTGTGTTGTGTATGTTGTACAGGTGTGGGATGTATGCGTGGTGAAATGTATATGGATGCCTAATATTGTTTTTTCTGCATCTGAGAAAGATTTTGCTTGTCTGTGGCTATTTGTGGCGTTTTATTTGCAAAGGATAGTGAGTTGTGTAGGGTGTGTTATATAGTGCAGTGTGTAGGTGTGTCAGGTGTGGGGATGTGTATCAGGTGTGGGGTATTCAAACTATCCAATGTGAGTGTTGTGGTCAGTGTGATGTGAGTTGAGACTGCCACGGTTCGCACTGCCAGTGATTTTCCTCCATTGAAGAACTGCTGTTGTGATTTGTGGATCATAATCTGATGGGTGTAATTTTGTCAGAGTGACAGTACTGGTGGTGGAACCACCTCTTTACCGTCCTCCAGTGTCATGGCAGTTATGGAAATTTGGCAGTTTTTTGGCAGACTTCACAGTGTGACTCCTAATACGGCGGCCAGATTTCGGCCAACATGGCGGTCTTTTTGCGGCCGCACCGCGGCAGTCTTCCCAAAAAACAGCCAAACTCATAATGACCCCCAAAGTGTTCAAACAAAATCAAGAAACAGCGATGGGTACCTGATTTGCCCCCAGTTATGCAAATGTGTTTGTTGGCTGGGCTGGTGGGAGGAGGAGGTGCTCATCAGTTACCAAGAATACTCTGGACATGTGAACATATGGGTCCGATATATCATTTACATTTTTTTCATTTGGAAAGGAGATAAGGATTCTGTAAAGACATTTATTGGAGAACTAAATGTCAGTACTCTGAACCTGCAGTTTAGTGAACAGGTGAGTCAGCGCAGAGTACAGATTTTGGATGTGGAGTTTGAGACAGTGGGTGACAAACTGGAAACAAAGCTGTTCCGAAACCTACAGCTGGTAACAGTCTGCTCTTTGCTAAAAGTGCTCACCCAGGGAATTTGGTCTAGAGTATCCCATATGGTTAGCTATTGAGAGTGAAGAGGAATTGTAGCACCCCTGAGGCCTATACACAGGCGAAGGAGATCATGTTGGAGAGATTTTTATCGAGGAGTTACCCCAGAAGGTTAGTTGAGACAGAGCAGTGAAGAGGTCCGATGACGTCTCCAGACATTGTTTGCTACATAGCAGTGACAACTCCTAGGAAAAGGTTGAGGAGAAAGCAAGGTTTATCACTACCTACTCCAATCAGACATGCAGGTTGAGAAGAATTTTGAATAAACACTGCCAGGTCTTGCATAGAGCTCAAATACTTAGTTAGTATTTCTATTTTGCTCTCCAGATAGCATTCAGAGGGAGTCAGTTTTAAAGAATGGCAAGGAAGACAATACATTTACAGTGATTTATTTGAGTAGTACCTTCTGTCTGGTCATAAGTTGTTCTGATATATTTTAATTCCCCCTTTTTGCATACATTGTTTTACTTTTTGTTTGCATATTTTTACAGGTCTGCACGAGGTGTTGGGACTTACGGTACTAGAGAAGTGTGGCTCAATGGTTAGAGCGGCAGACCCTGAAGCAGAGATCTGGCTCAAGACCAGGGTTCAAGTCCTGCTTCGGCAGGTCTTGGGCTCAATTCCCCTTGACCAGATAATTCTCGCCTCGGTGCCTAATCTAATTCATGGGTCCCACTCTGCAACTCTGGGCAATAGCTTGCTTAATCTCCACAACGGCCCCAACAGCGCTTGGATGCCTGGCTTCACCCTGGGGGTGCTCAGGAGTGGGCGCCTCACAGGGAAAAGCCAGGAGGGGTTCCATAGCGGTATGAGTACAGCGCCTTGAGACCCTAACGGGTGAGTAGTGCGCTATACAAGTGCTAATTTACATTTACATCCTGGTCGTGGATGATCACTATTTTTAAAATGCCTGAGATCCCACACAGGCGAGGTAATTTTCACTCATGTATGTCTTCAAGTTGGCCGAGTGGTGATATTTTTGTTTTTATGAGTGTGCATTCTTTGCTATTTAGCCCACGGGGCAAAACTGTAGATCAAGTCACAACACTTTGAATAAATCTTATGGCTGTTTGCCTCCCTTTTAAAACCATAATGTTTGTGATGGTGGGTGAGCAGGGCTACACTTGATCTTGTATTGACACTTGTCAGGTCAACATGTAGAATTTAGTCAAGTCTTTATGAAATTGGAACCTGCATGGAGATGGTGCATACTGATCAATACTTAATGTGCACAACTGTTTGGCCAGTTTTTAGTGCACTCTCCCTTTTCACCAGAATCTGTGTAAATTAATTGGTACCCATATGGTGGGGCAACTTTCAACCAGAGACTTTAATTAAAGGGCAGTCCGTTGTTTATAGTTGTTGTTTGCACCATTATGCTGCATTTAAAGATCGCCCTTATGGACCCACAAGTGTTTTCACTTATGTGGCTTTGTGTCCTTCTTTTATGTCAATCATGCACTTTTTTATAAAAGGGGTAGCTTTACTCTATGTACCCGTGATCAAATCCCAGCTGGGCTGAAATGCGCTGGGAGAAGCCAGCAATAAATGTTTGTTGCAATCTCTGCGGTGTCCAGGTGGAATCGTGTATATATATATATATATAATCCCCCCTTTGCATACATTATGCCTGGCACAATGCATGAATTGCACCACTTTTTAAATTTGACGCTGCGATTCTGGCCTCATTGGGCCACATTAGCATAAAAAAATGATGCTATTGTGGGGCAAGTAGGTGCTAGAGACTCTTAAATCTGCCCCATAGTTCCAACAGGAGCAGCCTGTCAGTTGATTCCCTTGTGTGAACATCAGCTGTTTTGTTACAAAAACACTACTTTGACCCATGTACATTAGAGGGAGATTCCAGCCAGATGATCACGACTGTATGCTCATTGCTGAGTGTTTCGCTACAGCTGCTTATGTAGACTACAGGCCTCTTGCTAAGGTATCACGGATGATGTCTTCCCAGGGGAACCTGAAGGGCAGAACTAGAGTTTAACGTGCTGTGCTCTAACATAGCCTAGGTAGGAATTATTTTAACGATTCTAGTGACAATATGGTAGCCTTATTTTTATGATTCACTCTCCTTGTCACAGTTTGAATCCTGTCATGCTTTATCATCCTAGTTATTGTAGTGCATGCTTTATTATCTAACATGCAGTTGCTTCATTAACACCTTATTTAAATATATTCTGCCTCTGATTGTCCTTGTATATGTGAGACTAATGTAACTGAGAGAAACGGATGTGATTGGAGTGACTACGATTTCCCTGAGGAGTCAATTGTGTCATGCTCTCGGCTGCCCAATCATCCCTGCTCTTGAGGGAGAAGAGGCGCAGCTAGTTAGCCGGAGCAAAACCCGGATTAGGCCGACAGGTGTCACCTGTAGTGGGTTTAGACTCAGTCCCCCGCAGTGCAAGTGATTCTGCCGCCCAAATCCAGTAGTCTCATTAGGATAATGAGAGCCAATGCAATAAGAGCTTCAGAACAAATAAGTCTCCTAAGATGGCCACAAGAGAAAAAAGAGCCCAAATTTAGCACAGATATCACCCAAATACAGCCCAACCTTAGCCCAATGACAGAAGTGTGCAAAACACTTCATTTTTTTGTTCTGCAGTTTTATATAGTGCAGACTTAACATGAAGGCAATGGAGTATTTTACATGATTATCAGTTACATTACACAAGGATGCATTCCTTTTGGGCTTTAAGTATGAGGAGATTAAGTGACTTTCCCATTCCACACTCTCTCCTGTAAGTGTTCCATATAATCATGTGATCAACTGGATAAAACAAATCAAGATAGCAAATAATTTAAAAGTGCTTTGTAACTATTTGTAAACTCAGAAAACATACCCTCATTTTAGTTTTTTAGACCACTAACCAAAATTCTATGGGAACAAGACCCTCTCATTTTTATAATTTTTAAAGGGAATGCTTTAGGTATTACATTGATTACATCAAGATGACGTCAGGCGTACCAAACTTTTGTAATAAATATAGAATGTTAGCAATCTAGTTGATCATTAGAATACTGTGGGGAGGCATATTTCAGGGGCATGAATTCGTATAATTGAGGGAAGGGAAAGGGGGCAGAGGATACACGTTGACCAGGATGACAGGCAGGTGGAGCAGTGGCTGCACAAGGGACAATGGTGGGCAGAGGCAATAAACCAACCAAGCATCACAGGCAAGGCAGGCTGTTGCAATATAGCAGACCATTGAGGGCAGAATGAAGAGGAAGAGACAGTGGCAGTACAACCCAACCATACATGCCAAAAGACCCAATTTAGGCAGGAGACTCCCCATGTTTTTAAGCCCAAAAGGGCTATATTTTATCTGTCTCCTGACTAAAAGCTCCTCTTTCTTATATAAGTCAGTGAGGAATATAAATTTCCCAGATTCTTTTTAAAACCTCCCTCTTACCAAGTTCAAAATGTTGGCAAGTGTGGTACACTGGATCACTGAGGGCAGGAGGAATGGGGTATGCACATGAACTCCGATAACTGAGGGCAGGAGAGTGAGTGGCAGGAGCACCAACCTGACCTTACAGGGCAGGCGTCAGGGGTTGCATCAGCACAATACACCACCCAGGGCAAGCAGGATGGCACTGCAGCACAGAGAAAGAAGTGCAGCAGAGGGGAAGCAGTGCAGCATAGGGAAAGCAACAGGGAAGGGACAGGGCCATGCTGTTGGACAACAGAAAGCAGAGGGGAAAGAGGCAAGGGCAGCAGGCTGGCATTTCTGGACAGACAGGAGGGACAGTTGCAGCATAACGGACCATGAAGGGCAGGAGGGAGGGGGCAGAGGCACAACAACGCTCCAGACAAGTCAGGAGGGAGGGAATACGGGCCTGTACATGGAAAACAGAGGGCAGGAGCAAGGGGGCAGGGCTGACCATGGAGGGCAGGTGGGATAGACACTGGATGCACAACACACCATGGAGGGTAACAGTGAGACTATAATGGCATACACACAGACAATGGAGAGAAGGTGGGAGAGGGTCAGGGGCAGCACGCTGACTACACTGGGCAGGTGGGAGGTGCTGGGCTGTGGCAGCACAGAAGACCATGCATGGAAGTGGGTGAGTTATTGGCAGCACAAGGGCAACGGTTGGGGCTGGGGGGCTGTGGGATGCACAAAGGACCATGGAGGTAGGGGCTGGGCACTGACAACAGATGGCAGGGAAGGGCCTTTACAACAGATCTCATGGGCTGGGCAGGAGGGGCAGTTGCAGCACAACAAAGCATGGAGGGCAGAAGGGAGTGGCTGCAAAATGGACCTTGGAGGACAGGAGGGAGGGAATAGGGTTATGGAACTCTGACAGTCAGGGAAAGGGGGCAGGCTTCAGTCATCTGAACATGCTAGGCAGATGAGAGGGGCAGGTGCAGCTCAACAGAACACTCAGAGTAGATAGGAGGGGCAGTGGCAGGTACATGGAACATGATGGGCAAAAAGGAGAAAGCAGTGGCAAGCACACAGACATCGGAGGGCAGGGGGAAGGAGGATAGAGGCAGCAAGCTAAGTGGGAAGGCTAATCACGAGGGCAAAGATGGGGCAATAAATTGGGCAATGGAGGGCAGGAGAAGTGGGCAGGGGCATCAGTCTAAATGGAGAGCAGTAGGAGCACATCAAACCATGCAGGGCTGGAGGGAGGGTGATGGTGCATGGACTCAGACAACAGAGGGTAGGGAGGAGGTGGATAGGTGAGCAAGATAACTGTTCAGGGCAGACAGGAAGGGTAGTGGCAGTACTACAGTCACACAGGGCTGTAACAAGGAAGCAGAGGCATGGACTTTGACAATGGATGGCAAGGAGAAGGGGGTAGGAGCAGCAAGCTTGGGTGGGGGAAGCACAGTGCCAGGCCAGGACCTGCGTCCAACTCCCCCACCACTGTGCATTGTGATGGGCATTTTATTTAAATGTACTAATATTCATGACCTGATATACAAATGTATTTTCTCTTTAACATCTCAAAAACTACTGAACAGATTTACACCAAACACCAAAAAGCACAATCTGCATACCAATAGCTAGCTTTCTTCCAAATTTAGTGTAATTCCGTCTAGTGGTTCGGGCTGTAGTCGTGCTCAGAGTTCCAATGGGAAACGCAATTTCTTTGACCTCCTCTTTTTCTCGTGCCCTAAAGTAACTATAACTCGTGCCCAAACCATGCCCTGAGTTACCTCAGGGCACGAGCTATAGTTACTTGAGCTAATTGTAACTATAAGTCATGAATTTCTATGGTTTTGTATGTTTTAAATGTGAGCCTACTATACCATCCCTGTAACCTTTTGTTTTTGTTAAGAGAATTTCTCTGTTTTTTTAAATTCTATTTCCTAACTATAACATCCTGTAACCTTTGTTTTTTTCAGTGAATTTGTATGTTTTTTTCATCGTATAATAATTTTCATTACTGTAAGTTAATCCAACCACCGCCGGACACGGCCTTTAGCTGTGCGTGGCAACAGCTGGCCAGAGGGGTGCCAGAGGAATCATGCCTACTTCTGATGCACTTCATGATATCATTGGCTAAGAATTGAGAATCGTATCAAATTTAAAGCCCTATGCTACATGCATAAAATTAATATGGGCCTAGCTCCCAACTACCTTAAAATCTTGGTCCAACAATATCGGCCCTCTCGTCCACTTCGATCCTCTAATCAACTAAAATTCCAGGTGCCCAAATTCCGACGTGCTAAAATGGGGGGACGCTCTTTTGCTTTCCTAGCTCCCTCTCTCTGGAATTCTCTTCCTTCTTATTTACGTCATGAAAGGGTGTTCATTAGATTTCGAAAGGAGCTTAAGACATGGCTCTTTAACCAGTAACTGCCCAAGCTGCTCTCTTGAGCCTGCCTTTGTCTTGCATTGTCTTTAGCACCGGGAAACCTCCGGGTAGCTGTGCGCTATATAAAATCAATAAATAAATAAATGCATCTGGGGGGTAAGAGTGGCTGTGAGAGTCACTGTCGGGGTGTGAGAGTGCGTACATCAGTGTTTCATTGGGGGCATCAGTATGTGCACGGTCTGTGAGTGGGTGCATGAGGGTGACAGTGGGTCTGTGAGTGGGTGCATGAGTGTCGAGTTGGGTCTGTGAGTGGGTGCATAAGTGTCTGAGTTGGTGTGGGAGTGGGAGAAAGATTGAAACAGAAAGAGAGAGAGAGAGTGAGAGAAAGAGAGTGAGAGAGAGAGAGAGATAGAGAGTTTTTTAGGCTCTGATATATGATATTCTTAGAATTAGATATTTCTGGCCCAATTGAAAAGAAAAATGTATCTGTCATTTACAGAGAGTAAGATCACCTTTCAAATGAGCCTTAAACATTTGTAGTTAAAAAACAGAGGGAGTCAAATCTGGCTGGACTTGAACCCTCAACACTGGGTGTGAAGGTCTGTGACCTTTATGCTGAGCTAATCATTTTCTTTTCTTTTTGTATATTTTTAGCCCTTTATGGGCTATATGGAACCACGGGGTCGCCCTCAAGGGCTCCCCTGTAGTCCCTACATGTATTTTTTTTTTATTTAAGTTGTAAATCAGGCCCTTTACGAGTTCTCTGGGACCGTGGGAGAAACCTCAAGGCCTCCCCCGCTGTCCCATTTCTTCAGCAACCAAGGAGCTGCTTTAAGTAGCAGTTCTGTGGTTGTTGAAGCAAACCTTTCATCTGTGTTCCCTGCATGCATACCTGCATGCAGGGAACAGAGGTGAAAGCTCCAGTTTTTGACAGCGGGACCTAATTGGCAGGTCCCACTGTCTGAAACTAGAGTGTTTGCTGTGACTTGGCTGCAGCTTCAAAGCAGCAGCCAAACCACAGGAAACAGCTATGTCCCAGGGGTGGGCACCCTGGGAGACAGCAGGAGCTGGTCCTGGAGAGTGATGGTTTCCAGGGCAATCAGTGGCTCCTCGAGGGGGGCCGGATGTCCCCCCTCCAACTTAGGCATAGCCCCGGGGAAGTGGTGGTCCCTGGGGCCCTTGGGGGTCCAAAATCGATCTCCTTTATATTATTATGTGCCCCTGGGAGGTGCTGATCTCTGGGCCTGTGGAAGGGGGGGGCCTGAACGCCCCCTCTCATAATTCCTTTTAGCAGGGAGAGGTGGTGAACCCTGTGGGTGTGGGGAAGGACACCGGGCCTCCTCCACATATTAAAAGCATTTTTGCCCAGAGGCTGGTGGTCCCTGGGCCAGGGGGCTTCCAGGAGGCCCCCCCTTTAAAAAGAAAAGAGTGCCCCAGGACATAGCCCACCCGGGGGCTTATTTAAAAACACTTGTGTGGAAGCTCCCCGCTTGTTTTATTTTTTTATTTTTACAGTGGATTTGCAACGTCATCACAGATTTGTGGTAAAATGCTTTAAAAAATCCTTTTTTGCGCGGGGGGGTCCGTTTGCGACCCCAGCGACAAGAGATAACGGGTCAGGGTGTTTGTACCCTGGCCCCTTTTGTATATTTTATTCTATTTTTCAGTGACTCAGCTTCAGCCAAGTCCAAAGATGGCTGCCAACACTTCAACGGGTTAGTTGTTGAAGTGATAGCAGCCAATCAGATCTCAGCATGGGGTTGCAAATCGTTTGTGTTCCTATATAAAAATTTCTGGACCAGGACCTACCTTTCTGCCAGATTTGGTGTAATTTCGTCCAGTAGTTTCAGCCCTATCGCTGTTCAAAATCCCTGTGGAAAAAGTAGTAATGAAAACGTGTTTTGGAAAAAACTCTTTTCTCGACCCCCGACAGATCGCCCCACACCTTTTCAGACAGCAGCTGACATGACTGGTAAAATGTTTTAGAAAGTTTTGTGATGATTCGTCAAACGGCACCAAAGATGTAGGTGCTTTTTATATAGAAACTAGGTCCTAACTATAATGACCTAGTTGCAACCGCCACTAAGTGATATATATACATTTATATATCTATATAGATATATATATATATATATATATATAACATATATATATATATGTGTGTGTGTGTGTGTGTGTGTATGTATATATAAAACACTCACTCAAATCCAGTCTGATATGATTAGTAATCATCCCAATATTACTTTTAGGAGCAGTGTTACTCTAAAAGACAGTCTCAGCAGAAATGAAGTCACTCAAGGTATTCAGAATTTTATATTTATGCTCTAGTCTGTCATTGTGAGAAGATGTACATTGGCAGTGTGAATCATCCAGTCAAGAAGAGGACTTTGGAACACGAGGGCCATTAAAAATGCTAATAAACAATACACTGTGGGCCGAAATTTTGCAGAGTTTCACAATGGAAACAGCACTTTGATGTGATTCTTTGCCTTAAAGTTCCTTTTTCTGCCAGGAATTGCATACAGGTGCTGAGACGCCTTTAATCTAAATATATTGTACAGCTCAACACTAAGAGTCCTCTGGCCTGAACACAGAAGAAGAACTGTCAGTATTATTAGGTGATTAGAGGTCTCATTCCTCCCCCAGTATTTCACTGCTAAGGTCAGTGTGGATGCCCTTGTGGAGCACCTGTAACTTCCTGGGGAGCCAGTTTGCTTCTTAGTACTTTAGGATTAAAGTTTGTCATGCGTTTTGTTTCCATTCCTTGGCCTATGGGGTTTAAACTTTTTATCCTTCTCTTTTTCTTTCCATTTTGGTTTCATGTTTCTGCAGGAATTGGTCGCTGGTGTGTTGCAGCTTATGTTCCTACAGCTGCAATTTGGGCGGTGATGATGCAGTTATATAATTCAGCGTCTATGAGATGGGATGGATAAGAGCATTTGCTTTTTTATGTTGTACAGTATACCTTTTTTCTCCCTCTATAACCCCTGTGTAATACTGCAATGTACCTTTGGATTTAGATGCCCCAAAACCTATCCAGCCCACTTGGGCCTTGGGTTGTTTGCCATTTTTAGGTTTTTCTTCCTCTTGGTGCCCATTCAGGTTCTCTACTATTACTCACAAGGCCATTGTGACTTGGGAGAGGAATTTTGATAACTACGTCCTATGAAAATTTAAGGTTTTTGATGTGGCAACATCTGCCATCATAGCGGTTTCTCACGAAATGGCATGAATGCATTGAATACTTTGGGGGTAATTACAACATTGGCGGTAAAAGCCACTTACCCCCGTGCAGAAGACCGCCAACACACAGCCGTGGCCGTGGAATTCTGCCACAGCTATTATGGCCCACAGCTCGGAATCCGCCAAAATTTAAACACCCTCACAAGTCCGCCACACCAAAGGTCAGTGATAAACTAGCGATAACAAAACCGAGACTGTTACACCAACAGGAATACGCCCACACTATCACGCCCCTCGAATCAACACGGCAGTCTTTCAACTGCGGTAATCCATTGGCGGTACACACCGCCGCTCTCAAAATACACACACATCTACAAAACACTAACACATTGGACAATTCCAAATACACACACCTGATAGACATACACACACCACTCCCACACACTCAATACAATATAAAACACACACCCACATCACCCACAAACCCCTACGACCACAATTGTGACTGAAGGCCAGAGAGAGACACCACCATCTACAAACTAGCATCCACAGGCACTCAACACCATCACTCACACAACATCCACACACAAAACACCACACACCCCTAAACATCACCCCACACATCACAACACACACCACCCCACACATCACCCACACCACCCCATGGCACCGTAAAGAAACCCCAGGTTTTCTGAGGAGGAGCTCAGGGTCATGGTGGAGGAAATCATCTGGGTAGAGCCACAGCTATTCGGATCACAGGTGTAGCACACCACCATACCTAGGAAGATGGAGCTATGGCGCAGAATCGTGGACAGGGTCAACGCAGTGGGACAACACCCAAGAACACGGGATGACATCAGGAAGAGGTGGACTCAAGACACCAGATTGCAGTACACAGGTCTGGCAGTGGACCCCCACCTCATCCCCCAGAACTAACAACATGGGAGGAGCAGGTCTTGGCTATACCGCATCCTGAGGGGCTCGCATGAGTAGCTGGAGGAATGGACTCTGGTAAGTCAAATCTTTACTACTTCATCCCCCACCCTACCTGCATGCTATCACATACCCCCACCCTCACCTTCACCCCATCTCTCCAACTCCTCACAGATGTCCCACTATCACAAACCACCCATCCGAACCCCAAGCCCTGCATGCAACACCAAAGCATGGACACCCATCACCAATGCATGGCCACTGCACATACCCACACACTCCCCTAAACAATAGTCACGCAAGGTCTCACACAAGAATGCAAGCACTGGGGTACAGGGTCACCCTCCCATTGCACACCATGGCACACACAGATGCAATAATCATGCCTTTACACCTCTGCAGGACCCCTACCCAACGTCACGGGACAGGAGTGTCCAGACATGTCCACTCCACCCACAGAAGAGGCCCACAGTGATGACGCAGCTCTGTCTAAGTGGATCAAGATGACCAGCCCGCCCATTTAGGACCTCAGGACAGTCGGTTCCTTTGACACTAGCACAGGCCACTACAGAGCTTCCCCCCTCTGGAAACACCAGCACAGCACCCACCCAGCGGGCCCATACATCTGTCCCCAGAACACGTCAAGCAGCAGGGAACCCAGGCTAACCCACCACCCCAACAACACCAGAGACCTGGGGGCAGTGGTAGTGGGCACACGGTTCAGGGGACAGAGGCCCAGGAACACAGGGGAACTTGGAGGGCTGCTGTGCGACAGGGGGAGGACAGGCCCAGGGAACCCACTCTCCACGAGGCCCTCTCCAACATCATAGAAGCCTACCACCATTCCCAGGAGATGATGGCAACGGTACTGGCCAAGTTTCAGGAGACCCAGTGGCTGCAGGAAGAACAGTATTTGGGGTTCAGGGAGGAACTCAAATCCATCAATACCACCCTGGGCACCATTGTAGGAGTGCTGAAGGAACTCGTCAACACCAGGAGGGACACTGTGGCACAACAAGGGGCCCCTGACACTAGCCTGGACGATGAACTGCCCACCACCTCCGCCGGTGCTAGTGGACAGGAGGCACCGCCACCTGCCCACCACACCAGCACCCCACCCCCTGCAGATGGAGAACCACCCCGCAAACATTCCCTGAGATCCAGGACAAAGACAGAGAACAATGCCAAGACCCCCGCCAAGAAATGAGACCACCCTGATTGTCATCCTTTTGTCCAACTTTGTCACCCCGTCCATCCATTAACTGCCCCAGCTCCACTTCCTATGCCCCTTTGGACAATGCACCTGTGAGACCAATAGACTGGACTCTGCCATGGACATTCCCCCACAATCACCCCTGGCCATTTTACAACACCCTCCAATATTTAGCACTTAAATAAACACCTTTAAATCACAAAACAATCTGGAGTCAGTCTGTGTTTTCGAAAATGTGTATTTGCAACAACTGTGGAAAATGCTATATCCAATGTATTGTCAACATACCTATGTCACACAGCTCTAGTCCATGCGGATATAAAGCAGATGTCACACAGTGGGACCCACATCTGTGAAATTGAAAGGGAAAGTGACAACTCAGGGTCCATACACTGGGTGAAAGTGACAGACAGATGAGAGGTAGAACAAGGGTATCAGATGTAGCAGGCAGTGATGTCTTCTTACCTGTGTCTCACTGGAAGTATTGATGAATCACTGTGTTTCTGTTGTCTATGTCCTCTTCTTCTGCTTCCTTGTCTTCACTGTCCACAGGCTCCACAGCTGCCACAACACCTCCATCTGGACCATCCTCCTGCAGAAAAGGCACCTGTCGTCGCAAAGCCAAGTTGTGAAGCATACAGCAGGCCACGATTATCTGGCATACCTTATTTGGTGAGTAGAATAGGGAACCACCTGTCATATGGAGGCACCGGAACCTGGCCTTCAGGAGGCCAAAGGTTCTTTCTATAATCCTCCTAGTTCGCCCATGTGCCTCATTGTAGCGTTCCTCTGCCCTTGTCCTGGGATTCCTCACTGGGGTCAGTAGCCATGACAGGTTGGGGTAACCAGAGTCACCTGCAAATGTCGAGGGACAACTGTTAGACACACACTAACTCTTAGGGACATCCCCAGACCCAGACACCTAGTCACACTGCATAGAGTCCATGTCCTCACCTAATAGCCACAAACGGTGCCTCTGGAGTTGCCCCATCACATAAGGGATGCTGCTATTCCTCAAAATGTAAGCGTCATGCACTGAGCCAGGAAACTTGTACTGGTTGGCCAAACACACCATCTGCACATTCATCGAATTATAACTCTTCCGGTTTCTGTACACCTGTTCACTCCTGCGGGGGGGACCAAGGCCACATGTGTCCCATCAATGGCACCTATGATGTTGGGGATATGTCCCAAAGCATAGAAGTCACCTTTCACTGTAGGCAAATCCTCCACCTGAGGGAACACGATGTAGCTGTGCATGTGTTTTAGCAGGGCAGACAACACTCTGGACAACATGTTGGAGAACATAGGCTGGGACGTCCCTGATGCTATGGCCCCTGTAGTTTGAAATGACCCACTTGCCAGGAAATGGAGTACTGACAGCACCTGCACTAGAGGGGGTATTCTTGTGGGATGGCAGATAGCTGACATCGGGTCTGGCTCCACTGGGCACACAGTTCCAGGATTGTGGTACGATCAAGTCTGTAGGTGACAATTACATGTTGCTCCTCCATTGTCGACAGGTCCACGAGCGGTCTGTACACCGGAGGATGCCGCCATCTCCTCACCTGCCCCAGCGGACGTGCTCTATGGAGGAGAACAGCGAGCAGAGAGTCAACCAATACTGAGGTACGTAAACACAACTTGATTCCACAATTTTTTGAAACCGCTATGTGCCTGTATTAGTGTGTATGCATGGCCTAGATATGTGTGACGCAGTTAAAATTAATGCCATGTGGCCCCCTGAAATGGTGGCTACCTCACCTGTAATGTGGGACAAGGGGATATGAGGTAACTGCGCTGGCGTTGTACACCGTCGCGGTAGGCGGTCGAAGACAGCGGCGCAATCCTGCATTGGTTAACATTGGACCCTATGGGTCCCAGGAGCCAATGACGATGTACGCCGGTGGTGACGGTACGCACTGCCGCGGACGTCACCGCCATTTTCTCTCTGTTCACTCACTTGATACCTGATCTTCGACAGGAGAGGACCCACATTGCAAGTGCTGCTGTGACCTCAGTCTGGAAGAGACAATGGCTCATGTGTCTGGGGAAAAGGCCCCTGCCTTCAACACGGAGGAGCTGGAGAAACTAGTGGATGGGGTCCTCCCCCAGTACACGCTACTCTACGGTCCTCCAGACAAACAGGTAAGTACACTGTGAGCATGCCGAATGGGCAATGCCTGTGTGGAGTGGTGTGGATGAAAGATAGGGGGGGGAGAATGAGGCGAGCATGAAACGACGGTGAGTGCTTGTGCATCATGGCAAGGGTAGGGATGCGGGCCAATTACAGTGATGGTGCGGACAGTTATATCTTCTCCTTTTCCCCTGTACTATTCCTGTAGGTCAGCGCCCACCAGAAGAAGGATATTTGACGTGCCATCACCAAGGAAGTCTGGACCCTGGGGGTCCACCACAGACGGAGCACCCACTGCCGTAAAAGATGGGAGGCTGTTTGCCGCTGGAGCAAGAAGACAGCGGAGGCCCAGCTGGGGATGGCCTCCCAACATGGGAGGGGTGCCCGTCGCACCATGACCCCCCTGATGTTCCGGATCCTGACGGTGGCGTATCCGGAGTTGGATGGGCGCTTGAGGGCATCACAGCAGCCACAAGGGGGTGAGTACACTCTCATTCTGTTGATTCAGCATGCATTGGAGGTGCCTGGGTGGGGGAGGTGGGCTGTGGTTTCCCCTAGGCCAGGGCGAGTTTAGTTGGCAAGGTCCCTTCGTAAGGCAGGCCATGTGGCACCCCACCCGACCTGTGTTCAGAGCCAACTACCCCTAGTCAGGCTCCTGTGACTTCCATGTGTGCAGCAATCGGGCATAGGCCTTGTACCCCATGTCCCTGTGATGAATTAGGGAACTCAAAGTGCACGGCGTAGTGCAGGGGGCTTCTGTGTCTGTAGTGTCCGCCAACGGTAGGGGTATTGCAGGCACTCAACATGTCTTTCTTCTGTCTTCCCCCCCCTTTTTGTGGTCTCCCTGTTTTGTGTGCATTATCATCATCAGGCGGAGGAGCAGTGGCACCGGAGCAGAAGGGAGCTGCATCCCACATGGCCCTGGAGGGCGACACAATGGAGTCAGAAGTCACCAGTGGGATGGAGGGCGAGGGGAGCTCCACGGTGGGGACAGGAGCTGAAACCAGTGACACGGACTCCTCCTCTGATGGGAGCTCCCTTCCGGTGGTGGGCCCCTCTGTGCCCACCGCATCTACAGGTCCAGCCGCCACCCCCCCTACCAGCACCGCCCTCCAAGCAGCCCCTCAGCGTGTGCCCCGTGGCCGCTCACCCAGGAGGGTGGGCATCTCCTTTGCCTCAGGCACCTCAGCCCCTGCCCCTGTCAGCCCTGCTGCCCTCAGTGAGGAGGCCATTGACCTCCTCAGGTCCCTCACTGTTGGGCAGTCTACCATTTTGAATGCCATCAGGGGGGGGAGAGGCAGTTGCAACAGACCAATGAATGCCTGGAGGGCATTAATTCTGGTCAGGCAGCCCAACAGCGAGCTTTTCAGACTCTGGCCTCAGCACTGATGGCAGCCATTGTCCCTGTGTCCAGCCTCCCCCCTCCAACTTCCTCCACCCAGACCCACACACATGTACCTCAGCCTATCCCAAGCACACCATCTGACCAGCATGCACACACCTCAATACACAAGGGAAGCTCAGGCAAACATAAGCACCACACATCCCACAGGCACTCACACAAGCATCATACCCATGCACACATACCAATATCCACTGCCTCCACTGTATCCCCCTCCTCCTCGTCTCCTTCCTCCCTCCCTGTCTCATCTCCACTCACACCTGCATGCACTACATCTTCAGTCACTACGTCCATCACCAGCACACCCATCACCACACCCCGCTCACTTGCACTCACCACCCCCACTACCATTCACACATCCCGTGCCCTCTCCCAGTGTGTCTGTGAGCCCACCTCCCAAGGTACACAAACGCAGCCACACACCCACCCAACAGCCATCCACCTCACGACAGCCTCCAGCCCATGCACCTTCAACCAAAGTCAGCAAACGCACACCTCCTACAACCACTACCTCTTCCTCCACTCCCAAACCCCCTCCATCTACCCGTCCCAGTGTGTCCCAAAAACTTTTCCTGTCCAACCTTGACCTCTTCCCATCACCTCCCCCACCCCTTCAGTCCCCTAGGGCCCGCCTTTCCATGTCCCAACCCAGCACCTCAGCCACAACATCTGCAGGAACAGTGATGCCAGCAGTAACCGGCTTCTGGAGTGCACCAAGCAGCATGGCAGCCATGCCAAGGAGCCAGACCACGGACAGTCCCCCACCTCAAAGTCATAAAAAGTTGGCCACTGCCTGGCGGGAGAGAGGCAAAACATCTACCACCAAAGCCTCTCTCAGGAGTACAGTAGGGAGTGGGAAGACAGCTGCGCCACCATCCACTACCTCAGTCCTTGGCAGGATGAAGCACTCTGGGCACAAAGCCCCCTCCAGAACCAGTGGAGAAAGGCATCCACTACCTGAGTCCTTAGCAGGATGAAGCACTCTGGGCACAAAGCCCCCCTCCAGAACCAGTTGAGAAAGGCATCCACTACCTGAGTCCTTGGCAGGATGAAGCACTCTGGGCACAAAGCCCCCTCCAGGACCAGTAGAGTACCACATCCACTATCTCAGTCCTTGGCAGGATGAAGCACTCTGGGCACAAAGCCCCGTGTCCTTGGCAGGATTAAGCACTCTGGGCACAAAGCCCCCTCCAGAACCAGTGGAGACTGTTATCAACTTGAGAGACTGTGGCTTTGCACTCCCCAGGATAAAGCAGTGGGCAAACCATCCACTTGAGAGACTTGTGAGACTGTGGCTTTGCAATCCCCAGGATAAAGCAGTGGGCAAACCACCCACTTTAGAGACTTGAGAGACTGTGACTTTGCACTCCTCAGGATAAAGCAGTGGGCAAACCACCCACTGAAAAGACTTGTGAGACTGTGGCTTTGCACTCCCCATGATAAAGCAGTGGGCAACCCACCCACTGAAAAGACTTGAGAGACTGTGGCTTTGCACTCCCCAGGATAAAGAGGTGGGCAAACCACCCACTTGAGAGACTTGTGAGACTGTGGCTTTGCACTCCCAGGATAAAGCAGTGGGCATGGAGCCCCCTCGTGGATCTGGCGTCGTGCACTCATCCGGCTGAGGTGCCCCCCCTTCCCTTCCCCCTGAGGTGCCTGTTGTATTTCTATCTGATGTCCCAGCAGTGTTCTCTCCATTTTGATCGGGTATCTTGTGTGGGCCTCGCCCATGCATTTTGGGCCCAGTGGTCCACGGACTTTAATGGTGGAATACCTTGGACTTATATTCTTGGTGTATATATTTGTTTATACTGTATATATATATTTTTGATTACTGTATTTTAATAGATTACAAACGTTCAACTCATGTCCTTTTGTCCTTGCCTTCTTCCAGGGGGGGCTGCAGGTTGTAAATGTAATGTATCAACATGTACTTGTGTGTGTGTTGTAGTGGGTGAGTGTGGGGGTGTTGCGTGTTGCGTGTGTGTGTCACTCTTTTTCCCTCCCCCTCCCCTGTGTCGTAGGTGCAGTACTCACCGTGGTCTTCGCCGCCGTCTTTGATGTTCCTGGTAGAGGAGCAGGAAGACCAAGGCTGGGAGAATCTGATGTTCGGGTTCCATGGCGTCCTGGTTCCTCGTGGGGTGTGTAGAGGTGAGCGTTTTCCCTTCCAATTCCTGTTTCCGACGTGTTTTTGTTCGCAGTGAATCCACCCTGGAAAAGGTGGCGGATTGGACTGTTGTAATAATGTGGGCGGTACATTGGGTTCTGCCGGCCTGCTGACGATTTTACCGCCGCTTTAACACCGACCGCCAGGGTTGTAATGAGGGCCATAGAGAAGAATAATGAAAAATTATCAGTTCTAATCTCTCTGGAGAACCACAATATAAATAAGTGAGGTATAAAAAACATTCAGAGAAATGTGAGTATCTAACATATCTTTGCAGTTAAATATGTATACTCGACTGTATCCTAAAGCTATTAATCATCAGAGACATTAAGAGAGAGTAAAGACATACAAAGGGAGGATCACCACAAAGACGACATGAACTAGGAACTTATAAGAGGAAGATTATACTTTTTTCTTGCCAACCAGTCCATCCTCTTAATGCAGACCCTAACTGGGTTTGTGACAAAATGTGAGACCGGGACTGACATGGACTCCGGTGTAAGAATTCTTGATTTTAGGCACTGAGAGCGTCCAAAATCCGGAAGAACTCATGCTACTGCCTGGCAGGTATATTGTGATTTTAATTTATTACCCAGGTCTCTACCTATGAGAATTCCCGTTCTTATGTCAACGGAGATCCATTGAGGATTCCTTATAACTGAGTCAGTACAAGGGGAATTAATTTTGCTTTCATTATTAGTGGGTTTCAGACGATTTATTAGCCTAGTCATGAGCTTCTTGAGAATTCTGATGCAAGTCTATTCCAGTAATCACTATTTGAGGCTTGTATAAGCGATGTAATAGTGGCCATATCATTACTGGCCAGGAAGAACAAGAATATTTGTTATGAACTTTACTAATTGTTACTGCAGACAATACTCTTTACTCAGCGTTCAATAAATGTTCATAATCAGAGAGGTCCGATAATGTTTAAATGTACTTTCTACAAGGTGGATAACATATAGGCATGTGTTCTTCTTTTGACGGATTGAACAGTGGTTGGCCTTCAGAAAAGGTTAGATTCAGTACATATCTATCACAGAACTAGTCATTTAAGCGTAGGTATGGAAAAGTCAAAGATCCTTGTTTTTGGGAAGCAGCAGGCTATGTTTATCTGGCAGTTTGCAGGAAAACAAATAGAAAAGTCAGCGCATATAAAGATTTCAGTTTACTTTTAATTAGCGAGAGCACCGGCAACATTTGCTTGGGAAAATGGTGGCTACTCAATAGCTCCAATATTAACTGCACCTAGAGGTAAAACTGCTCTGTTAGTGCTATGTGACGCAGAGCAATTGAGGTGCGATCCAAAAGCTTCATGGGAGCAGTCGGTGCGCCTTAGTCTAAAATGTATTTTACGTTTGCCTCAAAATATGATGATCAAGGTAATTAGACAACTATTGAATCTAGTCTCATGATCTGAATTGTCAGGTGTAATAAGATTCTTTAAACAGCAAAAATATAGACAACATAATAGGTTTATGTTAGAAGGAGGTTTTGGCAAATGAAAAAAATGGGCAAAATTAGTATTAGGATAGATAAAACACAAAGAGAATAATAGTGCATCATGTATGATTGATATATGGGAACAACTTTACGTAAAAAGAGGGTTAAAAAGTCGGTCCAACAGGTCACGGTTATAAAAGATTTAGGGGGTCATTACAAGCTTGGTCGTGCGGCCGCCAATGCGGCCGCACTCCCGCAGACCCCATTACGACATCCCCGCTGGGCCGGTGGGCGCAAACCAAGTTTACGCCTGCCGGTCCAGCGGGGATGAGGCCGCAACATAGGAGCCGGCTCCTAATGGAGCCGGCGGTGTTGCGGCCGTGCGACGGGTGCAGTAGCACCCGTCACGCTTTTCACTGCCTGCTATGCAGACAGTGAAAAGCTGCCCGGGGCCCTGTTAGGGGGCCCCTGCACTGCCCATGCCAGTGGCATGGGCAGGGCAGGGGCCCCCAGGGGCCCCAGGACACCCCTTACCGCCAGCCTCTTCCTGGCGGTGCAAACCGCCAGAAACAGGCTGGCGATAGGGGGGTCATAATCCCCAGCAGCGCTGCCCTGGCGGATTATCACCGCCGGGACTAAAACGGCGGGAAACAGCCGGCCCCGGCGGTGCGACCGCGGCGCTACCGCCGCGGTCGTAGTACGGGTCTCCGTACCGCCAGCCTGTTGGTGGTACGGACGCCACATTAACCCTGGCGGTCTCTGACCGCCAGGGTCGTAATGACCCCCTTAGAGTATCTTGCCCTGAGATCCTCAATTAATCTCACATTGTCACCTTTAGGGAAAAACATATTTTCTCCTACTGAGAATTGAAATTTTAAAGTTTAAACTAGAGAACAATCCTTTATTTTCAATAAACGTTTTCGTACTTAATTGAAAGAATAATGGGACCTGTATATGTTTGTTCAAATGTAGATTACACGCTGCCATGGGTTAATACATTGCCCATTATTTCTGATGTTGCATAGAAAGAGTTTAAAACCTTTTTTCATAAAGTATACCACTTTGACTAGAGGGACTGCTGTGGATCTATTCATTAATGTGTAATTTTTATGTGTTGGTTCGGCCCGCTTTTTCAACATATGTAAAAGAGTTCTACAAGAGTACTGTACGTGCTCCAAAATGTCTTTGCGAATAGGCCCCTCAGTCTTTTAATCTGTACTATCTAATCTCTTGTATACTCCCATCAAACTTGGAGGTGGGTCCATTGCACTCACGTCTGTGCTATAAAAACAACCCAAATAAAATTAAATGAAATAAATAAATAAAGCAAAAGTTAAATTCAAAACCTCTGGACCTAACAGGACCCCCCCAAAAAGTCTGTTTTCCAATCGCAGGAAATTTTAACACATCAAATTAGTGCAAGAAAAATTAGAGGAAGGAGACAATTTCTGTCTTTATTCATCTTTTTACAGATGCATTTGCCTATGGGCCTGATTATGAGTCTGGCTGTCTGACCGCCAGGGGACCGCCATCTCTGCCAGGATCTCTGATCCTGACGGGATGCTGGCAGTCTTGGTTGTGATAATCCAGGGCAGCGCTGAAGTCAGCGCCACCCTGCTGATCAAGACCTTATTCTCCGCCAGCCTTTTCATGGTGGTCTGACCGCCACAAAAAGGCTGGCGGAGAACAAATGCAGTGGGACACAAATGGGCAGTGCAGGGGTCCCCCTGCCCAGCACTCTTGAAATGCGCACTGTCTGCTGTGCAGACAGTGCGCATTTCAAGGGTGCTGGTGCACCCTGCGTGTGGCAGCATTGCCACCTGCTCAATTATGAGCCGAGGACAATGCTGCAGCACCTTTCCCACTGGGCGGATGGGCAGAAACCATAGTTTGTGTCCGTCAGCCCAGTGGGAAAGTTGTACTGGGGCCAGTGGTGAGACCGCCAGCACAGTGGCAGTCGCCTCGTCTGGAGTTTGGCGGTCGGATGTTTCCGACTGCCAAACTCGTAATGACCCCCATGTGTAATTGTGTATTTACACTATATGTGAAATTAAATAAATGCAATTTGCATTACAATTTTCATAAATGTGAAGTTGTAGGACAATTGATGTGAAATAGCCGCTGTTAGCCAATCTTTATCTTCAGTTCAGTGATAACAACACATATCTAAGCAACGACCCCAATCTAGTTACCAGTGTCTCTTATTTATATTTCTAAAATGTCACAGTTTTATCCACATAAAAATAATTACCACCAACAGGGGGAATATAAGACTAAGAAAACTGACTGGATTTTTTGGTAGTATGAACATTTATTTTACTAAATAATGCAAAAATAACATTGTCATTCAGGTTATGTGAGGAAGAATTGTTAGGTAGTTTATTAAACAGATCATGAGAATTTCTGTCTTCTGTGGGACATGAACAAATACTCAGCAAGTAACAGTAGCACTGCTCATACTCAAACAATGTGTGCAAGGGAAGGAAGGAACTGCGCTGCTGTTCACAGAGTAATGGACAATTAAGTTTCACTTTATTTAATTACCCCATAATTGTCTAAGGATAATATACATTGTAATATGAGATTACTGAGCCAATAAATGCCACAAAGTGGCAGGGTTCCCGCAGCTTCAGCTAGTCCAAAATGTTATTTTCTTATCTGAAGGAAATAAGTTTCCCATAAAAAATCAATCCATTCTATTGTGTCTGTAATGTAAACCTTTGTAGAAGAGATATTTGTTATAACTATGGGGCATTGCATGAACAGCTGTGGCTCCTCCATTATGGCAGAGGATCCTCATCCCCCCTGCTGAGAGCCAGCAGAGTTAAACCATTTTATTATCATGGTGTCATTCTTTTAGCACTACAGCCAGCCATGTCTACAATGGTCTGGGGCCATGATGACAGCAGGGGGAGGAGGAGTACTGCGTACTTTAAGTGCTCATGTTGGATTGGCCGACTGTCTAAGGATGGCCAAACCAACATGCCCACTTAGATCTCTCCACCTGAGCTGTGCTGCACAGCATAGTGGAGAAGAGGCACAGGCTCATAGACCCTGAGCGAGGGTTAAACCACCCCACTCAGGCCATTCAAGGTGCTGCTCTCATGCAGGTAAATAGTATTATCAGCATGAGAGCAGTGTCTTGATTGGCGTCTAGGAGACTGTGCATTGTGCACCAGCCCGTGGAAAATCGAGAGTCGGGACCAGAGCAGAAGAACAGTGAGACGGCGGCCAGCAGCGGCAAGTAAGTAATTTTAATTTTATTTATTTGTTATTTGCCCACCTCCACATCCCCACACCCCCTCCCTACCACTTGTCTTTATTAGAAGCTGCCATTGTGCCTGACACTTAGGGCCTCATTCTGAGTTTGGCGGTCCGCGCACCATGATGGCGGCGGTGGCAGTCCGACCCCCATTGACTTTTGCAGTCAGACCACTGTATAATAAGTCATGCAGGCCCTTGGAGCAAAGACTTCTGCGGTCCCGTCGGCACCTCCAGGCAGCGCAGACCACCACAGCTATGAGGCAACACAAACAGTCCAGCAGAACCCGCTGGACACATTATGAGGTTACACACCACCAGTGTGACTGTGGTAGTTGAACCACCACGTCCCAGTAGGTGAAAATGGAGAGTATAAAGGGAACAACTCACCTTCAGGAAGCGTTACACGTCCTGTGCCGCCTCAGAGCCCATCACACATGTACTGCTGTTGCTCGTTGAAGGTGCACAAAATCCACACCACCATGGACACAACCGACCATGAGTACACACACCCACCTGTGTCATTACGCTCAACAGCAAATCGTCACACCCTCATCCACACGATATGGGGCTCACGCTACAGTCATCAAGAACACTTGTCATTGTGTACACAGTCAGAGTCAAATACAAAGAAGGACACATTCACAGCCATTAAACGCCCCCTTTGGGCAGGTTACACACTGCACTGAAACACTACACAAAAACACACATCTACACATCTTAGCCCGGGGGTCTTCAAACTGGGAGTGGGCCCCACTAGGGGGCCTCAAGTGATTCCAGATGGGGTGCCAAGCACTAGCCAAAGAAGCAGTTTACTAATAACAGGGCTTTTTTAAGGCTGAAAAACAGCATCAAAACACTCAGTAATAGGACTTTATTAACACATTTTGTCATTTATATCCAAGCTGGGAGTATATATAAAAAAGGAAGGGACTCCAAAAACTCTTCAAGCTCTCAGCCCCATTAATCACACTGTGAATACTTTTACATGTTAGTAAGGCCTGCCTGACCAGAATATTATGCTTGGCATCATATATTTGATTGTATTTTTTAAACATTTACAGAACTTAACTGCAATGTTTACATAAGTACAGACATATTTAAACATTGCCAGTTTAATTAAAAAAGTGAACAATTTGGAAGGGGGTCCAATAAATTTTTTCTTTCACTTGGGGGGGGGGGGGGACATGGCATTAAAAAGTTTGAATACTACTGTCTTAGGCACAGGGACATTTAAGTGTACACAACATTGTCTGACACAACACCAACAACACATCAACAGATTCACATCTACAAATACAACTGACAATCTCACATTGCACACATGCCAAGGACTGTTGTCAGAATCAACACACATAAGTATGGATGTGTCATGGTACACAAACACAACTTCCATTAAACATTGTGGTAATGGACCCACATATTATCCACATTGTAACACAATGGAATGGCATGCACAATAGTCAGAGAGACAAATATCCAAAGCTCGCTATGCAAACCATACCTGCAAAATAGGGATGAGGGTATCAGGAGCACTTAGGGAAGGATGCTGCTCTGGGACACATATCACTCTGCACATACCCCTAAAACAACATTTGCACAGGAACTGGCCCTACATGTATCTCGGGGACAAACAATACTAGAGCCAAGTGACATGCCTATCTGATCTGCAGAATGTGGAAGTGCAAGTCAAGAAAGCAAATGCAATAGCAGCTGCATGGGGCATACATCTAGATGAAATAGCTGCAAGGTTCACACAGCAAAATGGACACATGCACAATCAAACGCAAACAACGGTAGCACAATTGAACACCCTCCATGTCTGCAAAAAGAAAACTCGAGCTGCCACACAAGAGACAAATCTACAATCCATATCAAGGGATACGTCTAACACCATAAATGCTGACATTGGACAACACAAGATGAAATTCATATCATACCAAACATAGCACGGTGCAATGTCACCACAACTACATTAACAAACACATATCCATGCAGTCAACATCTACCTTTGTCCTAGGTTATATCAGCACTGCCCGCAAAGTCCGATTTTCATAGCAACAGCAAATGGATCAGCAATCAGGCTGAAAAACACACAACTGTAGATAGACAACACAAATTACTCTGGAACAACATAAACGTAGAAAAGGAATTGCAGTACAAATGTGTACCCAAAAGAACAACATTTTAGGTTTATTTGAAAGAAAACGATAATGTGCAATGGCCAGTGACTAGTCCATCATAAAATCATTGCACAGTACTGTGATCACACTTGACTCCTATTACTGCCAGGGTACCTCTGCATCAAGTGGCCAAGCCTGCACCTCACTGTACTGGACCTATCGGCCGCCTTCAACATGGTCTCACACCTCACCCACTGCTCCAGGCGCCATGCAGCTGGCATCCACGGAAAGGACATACAATGGCTACCAGCAGACTTGACTATGGCAACACCCTCTATGGCCGTACCACCCAGAAGAACCTGAACAAATTACAGTACATCCGAAACGCCTCCACCTGACTCATCCTAGACATTCCTCATCGCAAACATATCTCCAACCACCTAAGAGACCTCCACTGGCTTCCAATCAAGAAAATAATTTACTTCATCCTCCTCGTCCACGCTTACAATGCCCTCCACGAACTAGGACCTGCCTACCTCAACCACCTCATCACCTTCTACTCCATCACCAGATCTCTCCGCTGCACTCAACAGGCACTAGCCACCGTACTCAGCATATGGAAGGCCTCGGCTGGTGGAAGATCCTTTGCCTACCTCGCAGCAAATAGCTGGAACACCCTGCACCTCAGGCAGTCACCATCGCTTACTCAATTCAGGAAGGACCTTAAAGCCTGGTTCATCAATTGAAGCTCGGAATACAAACCACCCTAGCATCTTGAGACCCTTAGGGGTGAGTAGTTGCACTTTATAAGCCCTGATTTTATTTGATTTGAGGAATCATCCTAGGGTAGGGGGATCAGATTTGGGATGGGTGGGTTTGAGTTTGGGAGGGGAGGACTCTTTCTTAGGAGGGGTGGGCTTCTTCTAGGGGGAGGTGTATAGGTGCTTGCAGGGGGGCAGGTGTGATGGGAGGACTTGGATATGGAAGGGATGGGTTGGTATGTGGATCGATGCCTCTTGGGTTTGGGACGGGGAGAGGGAACAGGGGAAAAGGCAAGTTCAAAAAGGAAACTCTCCTTTGGAACATGGGGATGGTCATCAGAAGGGGTTGGGGATTTGGAGGTTGAGGGAGTGGTCAACTGGTATATGTATTTAGATGTCTTCGGTGTGTGCCTGTGTAAGGTATGCTTTTGTTCTGGTGGTATCTGTTGCATGTGTGAGTGTGGGCGTTAGCATGTCTTGGGAGCTGGGAGGTAGAGGTGCTGGATGATGGAGTGGTGGATGTGGGTGTGTCTGTAGAGGTGGTGTTTGCAGGTGTGCTTCTAGTAGAAGATGCTTGTGTGTCTGGTAGAGTGATGTCTGCAGGTATGATGGTATGATGGATGTGGTGGATATATGTGTGTCTTGGGGTGGTGTCTACAAGTTTGATGGATGCAGTGAATGCCTGTGTGTCTGTTGGGGTGGTTTCTGCGGGTATGGTGGGTGTAGTGAATGTGTCACTGCCTGTTGTGGTGGTGGTGCCTGTGGGTATTGTTCATGTGGTTTGTGGGTCGGTGGGGGAGTCTGCTGAGGTGGTGGCTGATGTTGTGTCTGTGTATATTGAGTGCCTGCATGCCGGTATGTCTTGTGGTGTTTGTGTTTATGTGTGCTTTGTGTATGTGTGTTGAGGTGGGTGTGTGCAGATGTGTCTCTGTGCTTGGGATAGGTATGGGAATGGAGGATTTGGATTGGGAAGAGAGAGGTGGAGGTGGAGGGTGGACAGAATATGAGGGTGACTGACTGCCATCAGTGAGGGGACTGTTGTGTAGCTATTTTAGCCATGTTCTGAGCACGTTGTTTTAGCTAACTAGGCCTGCAGCTGTGCACTTTCACCCGTCTACATTTTACTCAGCATTGCTTTACTTTTCTAGCAACAGCTTCAATCGTGGTGTTGTTTAATTTTTCTCTATCTTATTGTTCTTTCACCTAGTAAAGCATTGCATTCTTAGTAGGATATATAGTTCACTTTGTGCTTTCTCCACGGCTACAGTCCGATAGGTTTGCTGACAAACGTGGTATGCTGTGTCTCCAGCATTCACAGAAAAACACACACTCATATGTAGGGACTATTTCTTAGAATGTCAGCTATTTGTTATAAAACACCCCTTAGTCCCAAACACGTTAGAAGGAGATTCCAGCCAGATGACCACAACTGTATGCTGATTGCTGCAAGCTTCACTACAGCTACCTGCTTAGCCGACCGAGCTCTGATCCATATGGGGACAGTGTCTTTTTAGACCTCAGGCCTCTTTCTCAGGTATGAGGGATGATGTTCTTCCAGGGGAAACCCAAAGGGCAGATTAGGCTTAGTATGCTGTGCTCATACTTAGCGTAGATGAGGGGATATAGATCCATTCCCCTGTTTAGATAGCATGGTAGGACTGTTGTTGTGTTTTACATTTTTAGTCGCATGCCTACTCCTATTGTCTATCATTATCCTCATTATTGCTGTGCACCTGCTTTTATCTAGGATGCAGATATTTTATTAAGTGTTTATTTAAATATATTCTGCCTCTGTTGTCTCTGCCTGAGTGAGATCTTAGTAAGTGAGTGTGAGAAAGTAGCCTCTTTCTAGCCTTGTTACCCCCACTTTTGGCCTGTTTGTGAGTATATGTCAGGGTGTTTCACTGTCTCACTGGGACCCTGCTAGCCAAGGCCCAGTGCTCATAGTGAAAACCCTATGTTGTAAGTATGTTTGTTATGTGTCACTGGGATCCTGCTAGCCAGTACCCCAGTGCTCATAAGTTTGTGGCCTATATCTGTTCCCTGTGTGGTGCCTAACTGTCTCACTGAGGCTCTGCTAACTAGAACCTCAGTGGTTATGCTCTCTCTGCTATCCAAATTTGTCACTAATAGGCTAGTGACTAAATTTACCAATTCACATTGGCATACTGGTACACCCTTATAATTCCCTGGTATATGGTACTGAGGTACCCAGGGTATTGGGGTTCCAGGAGATCCCTATGGGCTGCAGCATTTCTTTTGCCACCTATAGGGAGCTCTGACAATTCTTACACAGGCCTGCCACTGCAGCCTGAGTGAAATAATGCCCACATTATTTCACAGCCATTTACCACTGCACATAAGTAACTTATAAGTCATCTATATGTCTAACCTTCACCTGGTGAAGGTTGGGTGCAAAGTTACTTAGTGTGTGGGCACCCTGGCACTAGCCAAGGTTCCCCCACATCGTCCAGGGCAAATTCCCCGGACTTTGTGAGTGCGGGGACACCATTACAAGCGTGCATTATACATAGGTCACTACCTATGTATAGAGTCACAATGGTAACTCCGAACATGGCCATGTAACATGTCTAAGATCATGGAATTGTCCCCCCAATACCATTCTGGTATTGGGGGGACAATTCCATGATCCTCAGACAGGTTTCTGCCCCCCTGGGGTCCAGGCAGCCCTGGCCCAGAAAGGCAGAACAAAGGATTACACCCTCTCCCTTTGGAATTAGGTGTGAAGGGCTGGGGAGGAGTAGCCTCCCCCAGCCTCTGGAAATGCTTTGATGGGCACAGATGGTGCCCGTCTCTGCATAAGCCAGTCTACACCGATTCAGCGATCCCCCAGCACTGCTCTGGCGTGAAACTGGACAAAGGAAAGGGGAGTGACCACTCCCCTGACCTCTCAGGGGAGGTGCCCAGAGCTCCTCCAGTGTGTCCCAGACCTCTGCCATCTTGGAAACAGAGGTGTTGGGGGCACACTGGACTGCTCTGAGTGGCCAGTGCCAGCAGGTGACGTCAGAGGCTACCTCTCTTGGTAGCCAATCCTCCTTCCTTGGTAGCCAAACCTCCTTTTCTGTCTATTTAGGGTCTCTGCTTTGGGGAATTCTTCAGATAATGAATGCAAGAGCTCACCAGAGTTCCTCTGCATCTCCCTCTCCACCTTCTGCCAAAGGATCGACCGCTGACTGCTCAGGACGCCTGCAAAATCGCAACAAAGTAGCAAGACGACTACTAGCAACCTTGTATCGCCTCATCCTACCGGCTTTCTCGACTGTTTCCAGATGGTGCATGCTCTGGGGGTAGCCTGCCTCCTCCCTGCACCAGGAGCTCTGAAGAAATCTCCTGTGGGTCGACTGAATCTTCCCCCTGCTAACGCAGGCAACAAAAGACTGCAACACTGGTCCTCTGGGTCCCCTCTCATCCTGACGAGCGTGGTCCCAGGAACTCAGCAGCACTGTCCAAGTGGCTCCCACAGTCCAGTGACTCTTCAGTCCAAGTTTGGTGGAGGTAAGTCCTTGCCTCCCCACGCTAGACTGCATTGCTGGGTACTGCGTGATTTGCAGCTGCTCCGGCTCCTGTGCACTCTTCCAGGATTTCCTTTGTGCACAGCCAAGCCTGGGTCCCCGACACTCTATCATGCAGTGCACAACCTTCTGAGTTGTCCTCCGGCGTCGTGGAACTCCCTTTTGTGACTTCCTGTGGACTCCAGTTCACTTTACTTCCAAGTGCCTATTCAGGTACTTTTGCGGGTGCTGCCTGCTTCTGTGAGGGCTCCCTGAGTTGCTGTGCATCTCCTCTGTCTCCTCCTCCAAGTGGCGACATCCTGGTCCCTCCTGGGCCACAGCAGCACCCAAAACTTTCTACCACAACCCTTGCAGCTAGAAAGGCTTGTTTGCGGTCTTTCTGCGTGGGAACACCTCTGCAAGCTTCATCGCAACGTGGGACATCCGCCTTCCAAAGGAGAAGTCCCTAGCTCTCTTCTTTCTTGCAGAACTCCAAGCTTCTTCCATCCGGTGGCAGCTTCCTTGCACCCTCAGCTGGCATTTCCTGGGCTCCTGCCCACTCTCGAAACTGTCGCGACTATTGACTTGGTCCCCTTGTCTTACAGGTACTCAGGCCCAGAAATCCACTGTTGTTGCATTGCTGGTGTTTGTTCTTCCTCCAGAATCCCCCTATCACGACTTCTGTGCTCTCTGAGGGTAGTAGGTGCACTTTACACCTACTTTTCAGGGTCTTGGAGTGGGCTATTTTTCTAACCCTCACTGTTTTCTTACAGTCCCAGCGACCCTCTACAAGCTCACATAGGTTTGGGGTCCATTCGTGATTCGCATTCCACTTTTGGAGTATATGGTTTGTGTTGCCCCTATACCTATGTGCTCCTATTGCAATCTACTGTAATTCTACACTGTTTGCATTACTTTTCTTGCTATTACTTACCTAATTTTGGTTTGTGTACATATATCTTGTGTATATAACTTGTCCTCATATTGAGGGTACTCACTGAGATACTTTTGGCATATTGTCATAAAAAGTACCTCTGTGTATTGTGTTTTCTTATGATATTGTGCATATGACACCAGTGGTATAGTAGGAGCTTTACATGTCTCCTAGTTCAGCCTAAGCTGCTTTGCCATAGCTACCTTCTATCAGCCTAAGCTGCTAGAACCACCTCTTCTACACTAATAAGGGAGAACTGGACCTGGCACAAGGTGTAAGTACCTCTGGTACCCACTACAAGCCAGGCCAGCCTCCTACAGTGAGAGAATGAGATGCGATCTGATGTACCACAATTCCCTGGGGAGTCTATCTTACCATGAGCTCGGCTGCCACAATCATCTCGGTCAGAGTTGGGGGCGCTGCTATTTAGCCAGAAACCCTGAATTAGGCCGCCAGGTGTCGCCAGGTGTCGAACTGTACTCAGTACCCACAACCTAGGTGATCCTACTGCCCAAATCCAGTTTCCTCATTACCCTAATGAGAACCTACGAAACTGTAGGCCAGACATGGCACTATGTATGCCTTTTAGGAAAGGAAAGCAATGGTATGCTGAATTTGGCTGCCCAACCCCTGGATGGCATGCACAATGGTAGTCTGACCCACAGAGCTGTTCCTCAAGAGGTAAATAGCCTCCTCACTCAGGGCAGCAGGGGCAGCAGGGGTAACAGGGGCTGGGGCAGAGGTGCCTGCTGCAAAGTAGACACCTACCCTCTTGAGTGAGCGGGCACGGTCAATTGGATGGGAAGCAACAGGGATGGTGGCAATTAAACTGGGGGTGGCAGACAAAGATGGTACAGGAATACATCCCGATATGTCCGCCACCACTAGGGAGTGGCCACTGGAGGTAGAATCTGTTGATGAGGATGTAGATCTAGTCTCCTTGGTGGCACTCTCCAAAACCTGCCGGGCCACTCGGTCCCTCTGTGTCAGTGGCCTCTTGACCGAAGATACCATGGCCAGAGGCTTCACCACTTGGCTGTGCCCTGTCTCCTTTGCTTGCCTGGGCTGATGCTGAAAATACAAAGAGGAAAAGGGTCACCACATGTTCCTGATCACACTGGAACAACAGCTGTGATTAGCAAACATTACCATTGTGTGAAGTAGCTCCAGCGACAAACTTCACCTAAGTGACCCCTACATGTACAATTCCATATGTATGCATACCATCTGAACTGTCAACAGCTGCCCTCAGGAAAATCAGAATCTCAGACAACTACAATTGCATGAGTTAAGTTGTGCAATCACAGTAACCATTGAACAAGTAGGAGACCACATCACCTTCAATGCTTCGCCTCATGGAGCATACCTCAGTTACCTGTTGTCATACAATAGTAGGCCAATGCCAACTGCATTCCCACAGATCCCACACAAGGTCATGCAAATATTTATTCGCCATGTAAATTATTCTTGTCACATTGGAAACATATCAGCAATGAGCACTTCATCAAGAAAAATGTGTCCCTATGGAGTCATGGAGGTAGTACCAATGTTACTCTGATATGCCACACATTTGGCTTGGAACTGTACACTGTAGACATCATGTGCAAATTGACAGGGAGATATGTCCTTAAAATTCACAACACAATGAATCAGCAAGCCCCAGGGAAACCACCACTAATGTCTGGCACCCCTTACAATTCATACTCTGGTTGCATCAGTAGAAGCCATTAGTCCTTTGCATGTTAGAGAGACACAGAGATTTGCAAGTACCTGTAGAAGGCCCTCACCATGTTGCCCATAGGGAAGCTACATCATTGTCTCCATTTTAGTCCTGCAAACCCAGATGTCTGTGGACGAATGATTGCCCCAACCACATGCGATTTCAACTTAACTGCATGTCACTCCATGATGTATGCCAACAGTCAGGGTACAAACCTTTCACATTACACATGTGCAGTGCACTTTGCTAAATGATGCTACATCAATGGCCTAGAAATGCACACTGTGGCTAAAAAATCTAGTCATACATGTCTTGTCCCTCATTGCTACTGCAGTTGTACATGCCAAATGACATGCAATGACAGTTGAGGGTATGTGTCAGCAAACAATCAATGGTGACACACTCCTGTCTGTGGCACCACATGAAATGAACTCCCATTGCAAATGTTCTATTCCATTCACAGGTTGTCATGCACATATATGTGAGGGAATACTGGAATCATCCCACGAGCACAGGTGGACCATGCATGAAACAGCAGCGTACACATTTTGTCAAAAGAGGAAGGGCCACATGCCAACATATAGGCACAAGGAACGCTGGCACACAACCATGTAAATGGACATTCCCCACTTACCAAGGGAAGTTACTGATCTGTAGCTGACCCAAAGAACAATGTATGCTCTGTCACATGTATGATGGCCATCTTCACATTACAGATAGTTGTGAGGCCCAAACACCTGTCACACGCTGAAGACAAGTAGCCCCTGGGTGGCAGGTGCCAATATATTAATTTGACCAGACACATGGCTAGGACAGTGATCCATCACTTCCTTTCATTTGGCCTGTAACACTGAGGAGTAGGGGTCTTTTGCACAGAATTTACACCCACTACAACAACAAACATTACTTGATTGATCAATTTACACAGCAATATGTTGTCCCTGGAGAGCAAATTATTTGTTGATTGTACACAGTTGTGTCCTAGGTCCATGGATCAATAGGCATGGCACATCATTATGGATCACATGACATATCTACATAAACTGTCAACCAAGAGTTAGCGACACAAGGCCTCCTAGGAGTTGCAGTCAGGTTACTCTCTCTACTACACAGAATATACACATGGTGTCCTCTCAGGTGAGTACACTTTAATTGAGAGTTGAGGAACAGGGATATTTGGACAAGTGAATTCTGGGCTGGTGGCTGGAATGATAGATAAAGAGCCTCCTGGACATAGCAGTCATGTCACCCCTGTACTACACACTCTATACAAATGTTATCCTCCCAGGTGAGTACACTTTATTTGTGAGTTAATGGTATTTTGGACAACAGAACACTGGGCTGGTGGGTGAAGTTACAGTAACAGAGCCTCCCTGTTTTAGCAGACATGTCACTCCCTATGCTACACACAGTATACAAATGTTTTCCTCCCAGGTCAGACTGCATCAATTGAGAGTTACCAAACAGATGTACTGGGGAATGTGACCACTGTGCTGGTGTTTGGAAATACAGTAAACGGGGCCTGCGGGTAGTTGCAGTCATGTGACCCCCTGTAATTCACACACTAATCAAATGTTATCTCCCCAGGTGAGTACACTTCATTTGTGAGCTACAAACAGGAGTATTTGGACAAGTGACCACTAGTCTGGTGTTTGGAGTTAGAGAAACAGTGCCTTCTGGGAGTTGCAGTTAGGTAACTCTCTCTCTACTATACACACTATACACATGATATCCTCCCAGGTGAGTATAGTTCAATTTGGAGTTACCAACCAGGTGTATTTGTGAAAGTGTATACATGGCTTGTGGTTTGCATTACAGAAACAGAACATTCTGGCCTTAGCTGTCATGTCACACCTTCAGGTAACTCTCCCTACTACACACACTATACAAATGTTGGGTATTACATATCTGTATGCAGACTGCATTTAGGTTTGGGCATACATTTACCTGTTGAGACGTACCATGAGTCCTGGAATTATTATTGTATATGAAATGACTAAAAGGCCCCATTAGGACCAATGGCATGTGATTGTCCTTGGTAGCTGTGATGTTGGGTCCAACAATACAGATTGAGAGTGTTTACACACAGATACTCTGGGTATTGAATGTACATGAACAAGACAGTGGCAAAAGGTGAGATGTGAGCATGCATGACATTGTATTTTGGTGACTTTTTTTGTGTTGTGACTTACAAGATGCCGTTCCCCCAGGTATTGCTGTCAAGTCCTCAGGATGCAGGATGACCAATACCTTCTCCTCTCAGGGAAAGAGATGTAATGGGGAACTGGGATGGCCACCCATCATTCTTCTTGACCTTCAGCTGGTGCCTGGAGACCAGGGAACAGACTTTGTCCCCGAAGTTGTTCCACTTCTTCCTGATGTCTTCCTCTGTTCGCAGGGTGGTGCCTACAGCATTCACTCTGTCAACGATCCTGTCCCACATTTTGTTTTTCCTACTGAGGTGAGTATGCTGGATTTGTGCTCCAAGCAATTGTGGCTATACTTTTATGAATTCATCCACCATGAAACTTAACTCATCTTCTGAAAACTGGGACTTTTAGAACGTGACATGGTGGAACAAACAAAGTGGGTGACAGTGACTTACTAAAGAGGGTAAGTGCAAAAGGGTGTGAATGGACAAAAGTATGCAGGGTGATCTATGGGACTGTTAAAAAATGTGTTAAAAATGTGTACTCTGTGTTTCGCGTCGGAAATGTAAAGAATTGTGGTCTGTAAAGGGTTGTGTTTTATAGTGTCTTTTGCAGGTGTATCCACTGTGGCAATGTGTTAGCTATTTTTAAATTCATCCAATGTGCAGTTGTCTATTACTTTGCTGACCGGGAACTGCCGTGGTTTGGACCACCATTGGCTGACTGCCATGAAGGGTCCGCCACAGCGGCTGTATATATGCTCGGTGGTTGGACGCAGTGCCGACAGTGCTGGAGGTCGGATTGCATATTTCAAGGCTGCTGCGCCAGTGGTGGTCTGACATTTTCCCTTGGCTGTCGGTGGTCCTGCCTGTGTAACTCGTAATAGTTCGGTCTGGAAGACAGCCAACATGGCGGCCTTTTCAGGGCCGTCAACATGGTGGTTTGGCAGTCCGACCACCAAACACATAATGAGGCCCTTTGTCTTTTTTTATGAGTTGCCTGGGAAATGGACTGAATTTTCCCAACCCCAGAGTTACCAATACCACATGTACCAGTAATTTAAGGGGGGGCATCTGGCCTATTATGCGTTGGGCCCTGATGATCCATTAAGAATTGAGGAATCTGATTATACTGGTAATTCCTCATTTTGGATCAGACTTTCATTCTAAATTTTCAGCTGCTGAAACTCATAAATCCAATCAGTCCGATAACTGCTATTACCAGCACCATCGAAATAAAGAGGTCATGCATAATAAGGGCCCTAGCATGTCTTCTCTTGTGAGAATGGTTGAGTCAAAGGGACTGATTTTGTTCTTGGTGGACAGATTGTAAATTACTCCACTGCTCTGACAGAGTACCCATGTGCCAGATTTTGCAAATGTCCATCAGCCCAAAGGACATTTCACTCATTGACAGGAACTGCTGTCAAAGTAGTTCCTGCCAATTTATTGGAATTTAAAGCTCTGTCAAACATGGTGGAGCCGTATGGTAAAGTTTCAAAACGTTTTTTATCTTCAAAAACAAAATCCTAAAGTGGGTGTTTGTTTGTGAAAATTTGAAAAAACACAATGCCCCTCTTGCCAAGGGAGTCATTCCCCATAACAATGGGGGCATTTATAGTTTTTTACTGCTTCTTACCACCAAGGCTTTCCCAGCGTTGAAGGACAGTAAAAACTGGCTATTTGTCTGCTAAACTAAACTTGGGGAGGTGGAAATGTAGCCGTCACGCTGTCACAGAAGTTTGACCAAGGTGAAAAGTAGTCTCTTTGAGCTGCCTATATCTAAAATCACTGGCGATATGGATACTCCAATTACTGTTGCAAAAGAGTATGCTTACCACCAATATATAAACCAGACCCTATGTCCTTAATTTTAATCAAAGTGTCTGCAGAGTACCTTATGTGTCAGTGTCTATTTTACTTCTGTCATGAAACTGCACATGCGCCTGCCAGAACTAATGACTGACGAGGAGGGAGTCTGTGATCTGCTGGCCAGCTGACACTTAGAACAACAGAGTGCCAGAAGCCTACAGCTGCAAACCTGAAAATTTGAGTTGAGAAGTGCTGCAAAACCAGTTAGTGATGCCAGGTCATCACATCAAAAGTCACACAGCAAAGTGCAGCAACAGTGAAAACTCCCCCATGCATGGGTGGTCTATTGTTCACAGGCCTGAATTAGAAGGTCCTCAACATGGTTTCTGGTTTTACTGAGTGTGGATATGCCCTCTGTACAACTGTGACAGAAGAGGGGCAGGGGCTGCCGACTGATGCACAGCCTGAGCCCTGCTCACAACCTTCAGCATCCAGGGGGATCAAACAATGCTCTCTCCAGCAGTACTTAATTTGTAAATAAAAACGTGCCAGTGCCCAAAGCTTTCCCCTGAACACGTAGCTGGTTCAATTAAATGTGAGACCACAAAATACTGAGGCAGGGTAATCCTGAAGCCATCTCGGACCTCTTTAATCCATTTACATTCACTCCCTGCCCCTTCAGATCACTTGCTGCTTTCTGCTCTCTCCCTTTGTGAAGCTTTTTTGTTGTTCTCTTCCTCTGCCTTTCCCATATGAGTCTTTCCCTCGCAGTAAATGCTTGAGGCTGGCCTCAAAAATAAGTGATGATTTTCTGAACCAAAAACCACTGGCTCAAATTAAGCACTGCTCTCCAGTCTGGGCACTACCTCCAGTGTCAGGGGAATAGTCCCAGGAATTAAGAAAAACATGCAGAATTTCATTCTGAACTCCCAGGTATGCTTAATTATTGTTCACTCTGGGGCTTTAGCTCGTGATGGCTGGATTTAGCTGGGGGTACCAGTCTGAATAGAAGATTCAGGGCCCACTGTTTGTTCACACCTTAATCTAGCCAACTCATAATGAGAGATATAGTTCAAATAACATTAGGAGGCAAAATAAAGAAAAATATTAATGTACATAACTGAGAAACAGTTGCTAGAGACGTATGTGTGAAGGGTATGCAAAACACACTCTCCAGATAAACAGGGCAAAAACGAGAGTTTCAGTCGGCACAGAAAAGCAGAGTGAAAGTATAGAAACATTTTGCCGCACAACTACAGTCCGATGGAGACACAAGGGGATATTTTCACTAAGTTTTTTTATGTCACCTACACAGTGCAATACTAAGCATAAAAGCTTCCTATGCACAGCTAAACGTGTGCGTGCCATGTGAGCCGGCTGTGCAAACATTAGTAAATATACCCCCAGAAAGCTAGGCTGGAAATATAACTGAAAACAATTGCCATGCTAGATCATGGCAACAGTGCTGTTTGTTGCTTCATCCAGCAATGAATGAAGTGCACAACCTATTCAGGTCACTAGAAAACACAGGGATCACTTAAGCAACAGTGCTGGATGCCCGCATTCTTCAAAATGAATACAGACTACGACCAATTTTCTCTGAGTCAAGCTGCCCTGGGAGCCAGAGAATGAGTACTACTGGATGTTTGTGATAAAATCATGACACAATGAAAACAAGACTGCCAATCTGCAAAAAAATGTATTTACTCATTCTCAGGGAAAACCACATTCTTAAACTGTGATGGCTCTGTGAACTGTCAGAAGGGAAGGTCTCACACATGGGCTTAGCCATGCCCATTTAAACGTTCAAATGGAACCCAATGAACAGAGTTCAAATTTAGACACAAAGGCCCAGATTTACAAAGCCCTTGCATTGCCCTTGTATCACGCAAGGTGACACAAGGCAACGCAAGGGCTTCAGTGCACTAAGGGCCTGATTACGAGTCTGGTGGTCTCAAGACCGCCAGTCTGACAGTGGCAGTTGGAATGGCATGGCTGTGGCAGTCTGACCGCCAGGGGACTGCTGTCTCCACCAGGATCTCTGATCCCGACTGGATGACAGCGGTCCTGGTTGTGGTCGGCCAGGGCAGCCCTGAAGTCTGCACCACCCTGCTGATTACAACCTTGTTCTTCTCCAGCCTTTCATGGCAGTCTAACTGAAGGCTGGCGGAGAACAAGTGCAGGAGGCTGTGCAGACTGCTTATTTCAAGGGTGCTGGTGCACCCTGTATGCAACGGCATTGCCATCGGCTCAATTATGAGCCGGGGCAATGCTGCCACACCTTTCTCACTTGGCTGACGACCGTGGTTCCCACCCTCAGCCCAGTGGGAAAGTTGTAATGGGGCCGGTGGGGAGACTGCCATCACTGTGGTGGTCTCCTTGTCAGGAGTTTAGCATTCGGTTGTTTCCAACTGCAAAACTCGTAATGAACCCCTAAGCATTGCAAACCCACGTTGCGTGGCTCTGCTCGGCTCAGTATATCCAGGGTAATCACTGCCTTGTGTTACTCTCCTTGGATGTCTGCTGGAGAGTTATTATGTTTTTCTGTGCCTGCTAATATAGCCTCGGGCATATGATAGATGTTGGAGTCCTGATGATGATCCTGGAATTTGTTGAGGATTGAAATGCCTTCAAGTGATTATACCGGAGTCCCACTTTTGAATATATGATTTGTTATTACTGGCTGTGTTGTTCTTGTTATTATGACACACAAGTTGATCGCTTTTATCACATGCACATCTCACTTATAAAAGAGCACCGAGCATGTTGTTCTGCACTGGCACTCACTGCTCCATTTTTGTGACTTTGTTTAGTTGATTAAAACTGTCCTTTGACTGCACATAATGGGGGTCATTACAACCTCAGCGGTCTTTTTTGAAGACCGCCGAGGGACCGCCGTGCGGAAGACCGCCAGTGGTGGCGGTTTTCCGCTCAGCCTATTATGACCGTAGTCAGCTCTCCGTCCTTTTACCGACAGAGAGCCGCCAACAGCCATACTGGCGGGAGGGCGGGGAAGTGGAGGTTGCTCCACCTCCACCGGCACGCCAACAGAACACCGCCCAGCGAATCACGTCCTGTGATTCGCCGTGGCGGTGTTCTGTTGGTGGTGTGGTGTCGGCGGAGCTGCCCCCATGGCTCCTGTCCCCTCCCGGAGGATCGTCAGACCAGGTAAGTCAATCGTCCGTGAGGGGATGGGGGTGGGGGGGTGTTGTGTGGGTGCATGGGGGTGTGCGTGTGTGTATGTAGAGGGGGTGTGTGAGTGCGTGTATGCTTGCGGGGGTGTTGTGTGTATGGGAATGAGTGCGTGTATGTCTGTGGGTATGTCTGTATGGATGTGTGCGTGTATGTTTGAATGTGGGTATGCGTGTCTGACTGTGTGAGTGGATGTAGGCATGTATGTCAGCGTGTGTGCGTGTAAGTGTGTAGGTGCTGCCTGCGTGCGTGTCATGTGGGTATGGGTGATGTGATGTTGGGGGTCGGGTGGGGAGGGGGGCCCTGCCACCTTTGGGGGGTGGCAGGGGTGGTGGGGGGGTAGGGGAGGGATTCAAGGTGGAGTGGGGGGTGGGGAAGACACCTATCAGTGCCAGGGAAGGAATTCCCTGGCACTGATTGTGCTTACCGCCATGGATTTCATGGCGGTTCAAACCGCTGGAAATAATTCCAAAACTTCTACTTGTTCCAGATAACTTCCTGGAGGCATGTAAGTATCCATGGTGCAGCATTTATAGTGCTTTCTGTGTAATGCAGGCTATCTTAAATGTTATCCTGGCTTCAAATGCATGCCAGCAAAGTTCTTTGAGCACAGGTTGAGATAGTAATACTTTCTCATTCCTGAGCTAAGACTGGCAGCTGAGGGAAGTACAGCTGAAATCGTAATGAGGTCCACAGTTTTATTAGTGAGAGTCTTATTTTGTGTTGATTATTTATTAGTTTATGTGTGATAGTTATGTTTTGAAATTTGGAATAGTTATAGGTGTTAGGTAGCAGATCTGGCACTAATGGGGGTCTTTTCAAAAGACCGCCGAGGCCGCGGGAGACAGAATACCGCCATTGCCGGCGGTATTTCTGTCTCCCTATTATGACATTTCCGCTGGGCCAGCGGACGGTAACATTGTTACCGTCCGCTGGCCCAGCGGAAATGTCACATCAACATTGCAGCCGGCTTGTAATAGAGCCGGCGGCAATGCTGATGTGCAGGGGGTGCAGTACTACCCGTCGCGCATTTTGAAATGCGTGACGGGGCTATGCCTGGGGGCCCCTGCACTGCCCATGCCAAGTGCATGGGCAGTGCAGGGGCCCCCAGGGGCACCCCAAGCCCCCTTACCGCCGGCCTTTCCATGGCGGTGTGTACCGCCATGGACAGGCCGGCGGTCGGGGACTCATAATCCCCAGGGCAGCGGTGCTGGCACCGCTGACCTGGGGATTATGACCGCCAGGTGGAATCCTGGCAGGAAAGTGAAGGGGCCGGCGGTATGACTGTGGCAATTCCGCCACGGTCATAATTGCTGGTGGAACACCGCCAGCCTGTTGGCGGTGTTACCGCCAACATACCGCCGGCCGCCAGGGTCATAATGACCCCCTAAGTATTTTGTATTGCACTGTGTAGTTTCGTACTCAAATAAAAATACACAGCGCAATAAAAAGATATACATTGTTAACCATTTCTTTATTTGTTTTATATTTGTGGGTTTGAATGGAATAATTATATTGTTTTTCTTGAATTGTTCAATAGTTATAAGGTTATTGGTGTGGTGTAAATTAAATTAGGCTCTAGGTTTTGGATCTGCGATAATTCAGGTCGTCTAGACTTTCAAAAAGTTGAACTTTGTTAACTATCATTTCATACATACGTTTTGAATGTTTTTGAGTTCCATGGTTTTAGGATTGTGCGAGGGCTTGTTTGATTATTGATATAAAAAGATACTGGTTGCAAAAACTGGATGAAATTTGAGACAGGCTTCTTGCAATCAGTATCCAATTTTGTGGCCGACCTATATGCTAACACTAATAGGTTTATATGTGAAATAAGGATTTGGAATTGAGAGAAAATCAACCTATCTTATAAATATTAATTAGGTAGGTCACACATGCTGATCCACTCTGATTGGTTGCAGTAAATTATATGGCGGCATGCAAGGGACAACAGACCACCATCCCTGTGTTTTTCATTCCAAAAGTTAGAACTGTCTGATTTTAAAGCTCCCTGATTTCCATAAAGGAAAAATTTAGCTGGTTTAAAAAAAAATAGTTTTCACTTTTGGAAAACATCTGTATGAGTTGGCATTGGTTCCATGGACCACTGCTGGCTCCCTCTGAAGCTGTGACCCCAATTCACAAAGTAGAAAGAGGAAAGAGTCCAAAGTGCGCCCCTTCCTCTTTGTGAATCAGTTATCACCCCAGCTTGAGAGTCAGTAACTCATCTGTAGTGTGTAACCGGAATTCAGGTTCCAAATCATTAATAAATATTGACTTTCACAACATGCCCTTTTCAAATTGTGTTTCAGTATGCATTTCTGAACCCTTTTTAGAAGTTTGTGTATCTTTACTCACTCCTAAAATGGGTTTAGTACATAGTAAAAAACGTTTTAGCAGTCACAAACTCTGTTTTTGCAAATCTGAGGTTAGCAATGGCTAAAAGGTTTATTACATCTGCCCAGTGTTTTTGGAGAATTTCCAGAAATTTGTCTTGTGACCTTTGGAGATGCACCAGATGTCTTGACTAAAGTGAAAATATCACTGAGTGTTTGGGAAAATTATTCTGAATATGTGGATAATGGCAAGTTCGAAGTTTATGACCATTGTTGATGGGTAGTAGTTGTGAACTGGGGACTGGTGTTGCCTGCCCCCTGCTATACGTTTGAGAGATATTCTGCAGTTAAAGTTAGGCTCTGATGGTGCTTTCTCTGTTACTTGGGGTGATATTCTGTGAGTATACTCTGATAAATCTTCCAGAAGGAGGTGTGGAGATGATGAAGGAATCTTGAAGCTCTTGACATATAGTATGTAGTTACATTTATGCCATGGAGGGTGGATGATAATGCTCTCTAATATTTTCTGTTTCATTGTTAACTGTTGTGTTCCTCTGATGATATCCGTTAAAGTAATACTCGGTGCACTTCCAGTGAGTGTGATCATCTGTGATACTTTCTGTGAGGTGGTAAAGCTGGATTCAGTATATATTTTGAGATCTGTAGGTGAATAAAAAAAAAACAGAATACATTTATTGGAATGGCTTTTGAATAATAGGTGAAATTATATTTTAGGTATTGTATTGTTTTACCATTGATTACGTTTTTAAACTTACTTGTTGATAACTAAATACATTTTCTGTTACAGTTGTAACTATCCTTCTCGTAAAGTATACATTTCCTGAAGAGATTTCCTGTAGTGATTCTATGGAGGGAATACTAGAAAGAAATACATATGTAACTGAAAGTACACAATAATTTTATTTTATTTAAGTAAGTTTCATATTTGCTTAACTACTTTGTGTTGAATAAGACAATGTGGTCTTAGTATTTGGTAGCTTGGAAGTTCTTCCATCTGGCAGTATAACAGGCTTCTGTGTCTTCTGGCAGTTATTCGGGAACATTGATTGCTTGGTTTCTCTTCTATTTATACACCTGTATAATTAGTAGAGCTTATCTATTTTTAACTGTTGCAGTTTAGAATGTGATTGTTTTTGAAGTTACATATTTGAATTATTATATACAAACGTATGGGAGGGTGTCATGTTTTATCATGTTATACTTTCTATATATGTGTATTAGATATTGGTGGCAACATATATGTTGCTGATGGTTGTGGATTATTTCATTTCACTGACTCATCAATTTTGATGTCTATATTTTTGTTGTTGATATTAACGTATTTCACGTTGGTTGTTTAAAATATCGATATTTTTGTACTCAATATTTGGCCAATTATATTTTTGTTGTTTTCTATTTTTGTAGTCAGTATTGTGGTAAAATTCCCTTTGGGAACAGGAGAAAGTATTGGGCAGGGGAGGATAAAATAGCTTGAAAGGGGCAAGCTGTAAAAACAATTGGAAACTGTTGATTGAAATAAAATAAATGTGGTTTTCAAGCTTAAACTATTCCATCTAAAAGCCTGAAAAAATTGCATACAAATCTTTATTTTGAGAGTAAACAATGTTATAATTTCATAATTTGAGTGAATTGCTCCTGAGCCTTTTTTGTAAATCAGAATCAACATGCTCCCCTTCCATGACTGAGATGTACGTCTCCCATGATCATTTCTTTAAAACTACAGAGATAAATTATCGGCAAAAAACTGGACTGAGGGGGTCATTCTGACCCTGGCGGTCCATGACCGCCATGGCGGAGGGCGGCGGAAGCACCGCCAACAGGCTGGCGGTGCTTCCTGGGCTATTCTGACCACGGCGGTAAAGCCGCGGTCAGAAAAGGGGAACCGGCGGTTTCCCGCCGGTTTTCCCCTGGCCAGGGAATCCGCCATGGCGGCGCTGCTTGCAGCACTGCCATGGGGATTCCGACCCCCTTCCCGCCAGCCTGTTTCTGGCGGTGTCCACCGCCAGAACCAGGATGGCGGGAACGGGTGCCGTGGGGCCCCTGGGGGCCCCTGCACTGCCCATGCCATTGACATGGGCAGTGCAGGGGCCCCCTAACAGGGCCCCACAAAGATTTTCACTGTCTGCTTTGCAGACAGTGAAAATCGCGACGGGTGCCACTGCACCCGTCGCACACCTGCAACTCCGCCGGCTCCATTCCGAGCCGGCTTCCTCGTTGCAGGGGCTTTCTCGCTGGGCCGGCGGACGGCCTTTTGGTGGTCGCCCGCTGGCCCAGCGGGAAAGTTGGAATGACCGCCGCGGTCTTTTGACCGCGGTGCGGTCATTCGGCGGTAACGCATGGCGGGCGGCAGTAATGACCGCCTGAGTTTCTAAAATTGCATTTGAAAATCATCCAGCCTATGTATTGAATATTTCACCTTTGAACGTCTACATTTGAAGTGTATAAGTGATTTGTCTTAACCCCTCATTGCAAGCAGCTGAAAAATGGGCCAGCTTTTCTGTGCCCTTGGAGTTAGTTGTACTGCAAACACATGTAACTGTGAAGATGGGTAAAATTAGGCCATTATGAATTGGGCTTTTAGGAACCACAAAGAAATGAGGAATTACTCACGGAATCAGTAATTCTGGGCCTTATTATATCTGCATCGGAGTTTGCTTACAAACCACCAGGTCACCAATATACATCAGCATACCAACGTCCAACCTTCCAGTTGTGAAAAGGATTCATGCTCCCTGTCCTTTGCTTTAAGTGTATATTTCAGAGACAAATAATTTTTATGAAGCATTCAGTGTCAGGAATATGGAGTCTGTATGACATTTCTTTATTATCTCTAGGGTATTTATTAAGAATTAACAACACTCAAAAAGACAGCACAGCCATTTGTACATAGAAAAGCAATGTTGAAGGTGCATAGTGTGGAGATGGGGGATTCATATAAGTGGTTTATCAATGGCGCAAAAGTTAACTTTTGGTACAGAAGAACTGTCATTTCCCCAGAAAACGTCCTCTCTCTTGATGATATATGTTTGTGGTGGCCTGGCTTGGATGGCCAAGATGGCAGATGTCATTTAACGAGCATTTAGCGAGCTCAAGCTCCATAGCAAAAGTTATGACAGTTTCTACTCACTTGGTGGAAGAAAAAGGCCCAGAGAGAGACCACCTCTGACACCAGCAGTGTGGCGCAGAGAGTTGAAGAAGAGAGGACAAGGCAGTGTAGGCAGAGATGGTCTGGGGTGAACGACTGCACTTCCTGCTGCGGCTGAGTGAAGTTAGATGGTTAGCACTGTGGTGGCTGACAGTGCAGCGGCCACAGAAGCTCTGGTTTTGAGTAGTGGCATCATGCCTCTGGTCCCTGAAAGATGTGGCGCGGCCTTGAAGGTGGGATCTGAGGGACCGCCAGTGAGATAAACTTGTGAGGTAAGCCTGAGGTATGGCGGTGCAGATGAGGTGAGACCAGGCAGAGGGGGTCATCATGGGGAGAAGAGGACCCCCCAAAACAGGTGCAACAAAAATCGACAAATTCAATTGATAAGTTCTTGGCCCTCCACTTGTGCCTGCATGATGCACTGGACCCCTAGATGCCACTGCGATACGACAGGCCACCTATCCGTTTCACATGGCCTTAGAGACCAAGATTGATGAGGTTGGGATAGATGCAGTGCTCTTGATGGAGGACTCAACACAACACAGTGGGCGGAGTTGCAGGGGCAGAGGGGCACATCTCTGAACTTAAAGATTTGGTAAATGTTCTTAAGGCAGAAGCTGCCCACCTGAGCACTGCCTCGCACATCCTGGATGAGTGCACAGAAGGTGCAGAGAATTTAGCCCACAGACACAACCTGTGATTCATAGACGTCCAAGAAGGAGCCAAAGTGGCCTCTCCAGTGCAATACCTAGAGGACTGGATCCTGACTTGGGCCCAAAGGAAAAGCATGTCACCCTGTTTTGTTATTGAGAGACCCCATTGTTCATTGACAGCGAGCCCCCCCAGCAGACCCCACCCACCCATGGAAGTCAAGGTGTTAAACTATAGGAGCCGTGATGCGATCCTGAGATTGGCTATAGAGAAGGGCGGTTTTAATAATCCACAATGAAATTAAATTAAATAGGATTTATACAGATCGCAGATCTAAGTTTTTAGTTTCTTTTTGAAGTGACACACAGAATCAATTTGTCGAAGGTTAAGAGGGAGTTTATTCCATGCTGAAGGGCTCAAGTAAGAGAAAGAACGGCTGCCCACTTTAGAGCGGCAGAACCTAGGGACTACCTTTAGGTATCTATAGAAGGAGTGCATACTCATACTTCCCAACTATACGGTGAGTTCAACAGCAACGTAAGTCTTTTGACACTGTCAAACAAAATCTGAGGGCACTGAAACTACAATCCATGCTTCTGTTTAATTCTAGGCTCAAGGTTATCCACAATGCCAAATCCTTTTTCTTTCATTCCCCTGAGGTAGCCTGGAAATGTGTGATAGAACAACAGCCCACACGCTGCCACCACCCCCTGGGTGGGGACGATCAACACAAGGGAAAGGTGAGCATGCCAGTGCCAGCCCACCTGGCTGGACCAGACCAAGGGCCCCGAGATGACCCTCTGAATCGTCAGGATCAGATACAGAGTGGGTGGGACCTAAGCTCAAGCTCGACTTCATCACAAGTGGCAACTTTGCAACTGCAGAGGCTCGAGGAGTCTGCACAGCTGCAGAGCCTCCTATGGCAGGCCCAGGATGAGTAAGTCATCCATAGGGCCTGATTCTAACTTTGGAGGACGGTGTTAAACCGTCCCAAAAGTGGCGGATATACCACCTACCGTATTACGAGTTCCATAGGATATAATGGACTCGTAATACGGTAGGTGGTATATCCGCCACTTTTGGGACGGTTTAACACCGTCCTCCAAAGTTAGAATCAGGCCCATAGAGATGTACAGAGAGTCCATGCAATGGCCACCCAGCCATTGATCACTAACTGTATTATCACTTTGCCAGCAACACTGTATCCTGTTTTCATGCTCTTGACCTGGGGGATTGGAGTGTACAGGGAGCCTCAGTTGTAACAGTTTGTTATGTGTTAGTTATGTTCAGGTGACATATGCTTCTGGGGTGGAAGTGAGGAGCGAGGGGAAGTTGGAAGGTTTCAGCTGGGATGGGTTCATTCCTGTTGGCCACAAGTTGCACTACAGTGCATATGAGGGTCCCAGTAGAGATTCATCATAACCCAAAAAGTGGGTGCCTAAAGAAGGGCACCCATGATGGGCATCAATGAAAAAACACAGAAGGCAGACCCGCCACCTGTCTTACTGTATTGTTCTCTTCAAGTCCCACCATGTCCGGTCTTAAGATAATGACATGGAATGTCAATGGGCTGCTTGACCATACTGTCCTTGGGATCACAAAGCAACAAGGTTTGGATATTAAGGGGGTCATTATAACCCTGGCGGACGGTGTTAAAGCAGCGGAAATACCGCAAACAGGCCGGCGGACAAAAAAAGGGAATTATGACCCTGGCGGAAACCGCCAACAAAGACAGCCACTTTAACACTTCGCCCGCCACGGCGGTACAGACAAGCAGCTTGGCGGTCACCGCCAACAGACAGGCGCAAGACAATCTACCGTCCACAATATTACAACCCGCCAATCCGCCACCTTTTCCGGGGCGGATTCACCGTGGATAAAAACACGGCGGAAACAGCTTTTGCTATGGGAAAACGCTCACCTTAACATATCCCACGAGGAACGAGGAATCCATGGAGCCGGAACTCCAAATACTCCCTGCCCTTGTGTTTCTGCTCTTCTACGACCAACAGCTACGTAGGCGCCGCAGACAACGGTGAGTACTGCACCTACGACATGGGGGAAGGGAGAGGCAAAAGTTAGGGGGACACCCACCAAACACCCCCACCCTCGCATATTACAACATACACACCAATGCATTCACAAAAATCACAGTAACAACCCACAATCCCCCGGAAGAATGAATACACAAAGCGAAAATCGGTCAAACAATGTAATGTGCCAAAATACATGTCATACAAAAAAATACAGATATATATTTGAAAATCAGTCATAATTATATACAATACGAGAAGTAGTGCAGATATGTACATAACAATGTCCGTGCACCATCAGTCCAAAAATACATGGGCGAGGCCCACAAACGATACCAGACCACAATCGGAGAGAACACTGCCGGGGCATCAGATAGAAATACTACAGGCACCTCAGGGGGAAGGGAAGGGGGGGCACCTCAGCCGGATGACTGCAAAGCCAGATCCACGACGGGGCTCCATGCCCATTTATGCCCTCCTGGGGAGTGCAAAGCCACAGTCTCTCAAGTCTCTACAGTGGGTGGTTTGCCCACTGTGCCATCCTGGGGAGTGCAAAGCCAGTCTCTCAAGTCTCTACAGTGGGTGGGTTGCCCACTGTGCCATCCTGGGGAGTGCAAAGCCACAGTCTCTCAAGTCTCTACAGTGGGTGGGTTGCCCACTGTGCCATCCTGGGGAGTGCAAAGCCACAGTCTCTCAAGTCTCTACAGTGGGTGGGTTGCCCACTGTGCCATCCTGGGGAGTGCAAAGCCACAGTCTCTCAAGTTGATGCAGGTCTCTACTGGTACTGGGGGGGACTGGTGCACAGACTGGATGAATCTCCCCGTGAAAGGTCGTGTCCTGCCACTGTCCCAGCTGCACATGGGATAAGGATGCCTGATGTGGCGGGCCATTCATTCCTACCCGGTGCATTGCCCTGTTCAGCGGTGCTTTGACATGGCGGTTCAGGACTGTTCAGCGGTGCTTTGCCATGGTGGTCTTTGCCCTGTTCAGCGGTGCATTGACATGGCGGTCTTTGCCCTGTTCAGCTGTGCTTTGACATGGCGGTTCAGGACTGTTCAGCGGTGCTTTGCCATGGCGGTCTGTGCCCTGTTCAGCGGTGCATTGACATGGCGGTCTTTGCCCTGTTCAGCAGTGCTTTGACATGGCGGTTCAGGACTGTTCAGCGGTGCTTTGCCATGACGGTTCAGGACAGTTCAGCGGTGCTTTGCCATGGCGGTTCTGATAAGGACATTGGTGTATGGCATGACGTTCTATACACTGGACATTGGTGTGTGGCATGACGTCTTCTACACTGGACATTGGTGTGTGGCATGACGTTTCATCATTGCCCAGCGGGCTGTGGCAGCCGGGTCCCTCCAGGGCACTGAATCCGGCGGTGGCGGTGGTCTCCTGACCAGTGACTATAGTGGGGCCCTCCTGGGCTGTGACTCTGGCGGTGGTCTCCTGACCAGTGACGATAGTGGGGCCCTCCTGGGCTGTGACTCTGGCGGTGGTCTCTGGACCAGTGACAATAGTGGGGCCCTCCTGGGCACTGACTCCGGCGGTGGCGGTGGTCTCCTGACCAGTGACGATACTTGGGCCCTCATGGGCTGTGACTCTGGCGGTGGTCTCCTGACCAGTGACGATAGTGGGGCCCTCCTGGGCTGTGACTATGGCGGTGGTCTCTGGACCAGTAATGACGGTGCTGGCGGTTGTGTCTCGACGACCGGAAATGATGGCGCACTTTTCTGCCGTGACACTTACAACAGGCTGGGCAGACTTCCTCTGGCCCTTCCCCAACTTTGGTGGAGTCACAGCTGACTCTCCAATCCCCTTGGAACCCATGTCAGTTGTTTTCCCACCTGGAGTCATAACACGGTCCCGTCGTCCACTCTCCAATTTTATTGCCTTTACAGGGGGTGGGCTGCCAGTGCCTTGGCTCCGGGTCCTAGTGCCTGCCCTGGTGGCCGGTGCACTCCAAAAACCTTGAACTGGCACCACTGGTATTGGAGGCTTTTTGGCTGAGTCGCTACGACGGGACTGATGAATTGGAGGGGGTGGGGTGGGGTGGGGTGGGGGCAAAAAGGTCAACTTTACAGAGGGACAGTGTCTGACGAACACTGGGATGGGTAGCTGGAGGGGGTCTGGGAGGGGAGGAAGAGGAGGTGGTTGTCGGAGGTGTCACTTTAGGTGTTTTGGGTGCAGGTGCAGGTACTGGAGGCTGTCGTGAGGTGGATGGATGTTGGGTGAGTGATTGCAGGCGTTTGTGTACTTTGGGAGGGGGCGTCACAGACACACTGGGAGAGGACACAGGGGACGTGTAAATGGCAGTGGAGGTGAGCGGGGTGTGGTGCTGGGTGTTCTGGTGCGAGTCCTAGTGGCTGTAGATGTAGTGCATGCAGGTGAGAGTGTAGACGACACTGGGAGGGAGGAGGGAGTAGAGGAGGAGGGGGACACAGTGGAGGCAGAGGATGTTGTTGTGTCTGTATGGGGGTGAGGCTTGCGTGAGTGCTTGTGGTGTGTGTGGTGCCTATGTTTGCTTGAGCTACTTGGGTGTGTTGACTTGTGTGCATGCTGGTCTGTAGGTGTGCTTGGGATGGGCTGGGGTACAGGAGATTGGGTCTGGGTGGAGGAAGTTGGAGGGGGGAGGCTAGACACAGGGACAATTGCTGCCATCAGTGCTGAGACCAAAGATTGCAGGGTTCGCTGAAGGACAGCCTGACCAGAATGAATGCCCTCCAGGAATGCATTACTGTGTTGCAACTCTCATTCTACACCCTGGATGGCATTCACAATGGTAGACTGCCCAACAGTGAGGGACCTGAGGAGGTCAATGGCCTCCTCACTGAGGGCAGCAGGGGTGACTGGGGCAGGGCCTGAGGTGCCTGGGGCGAAGGTGATGCCCACCCTTCTGGGTGAGCGGGCACGGGGCGAACGCTGAGGGGCTGCTGGGAGGGCGGTGCTGGTAGGGGAGGTGGCGGCTGTACCTGTAGAGGTGGGGGGCACAGATGGTGCCGCCACCACAAGGGAGCTCCCATCGTTGACCGAGTCCGTGTCGCTGCTTGGTGATCCGGTGGCCGACGTGAAGCTCCCCTCGCCCTCCGTCCCACTGGTGCATTCAGAGTCTGTGGTGTGGCCCTCCATGGCCATGTGGGATGCAGCTCCCTCGTGCTCCAGTGCCACTGTACCTCCGCCTGTTGATGCTGATGTACAAAAGGACAGGGAGAGCAGACAAAGGGGGCGAGACAGAAGAAAGAGGGTTTTAGTGCATGGCATACCGCTACCGTTGGCGGACAAGACAAACGCAGATGCCCCCTGCATTACGCCGTGCTCCTGCCCTCTGCACATGCAATTTCTGGGACATGGCCTATATGGCAATGGTGGACATCGGCGCACATGGATGCCACAGGGGCAACTATACCTCGACTTGGCACTCTGCTGAGGTGGGATAGAGTGCCACATGGGCTACATTACGGAGGGGCCTTGCCTACCGAACTCGCCCTGGCCTAGGGACACCCACAGCCCACCTCCACCACCCAGACACCTCCACTGCATGCAAAGTCCGCAGAATGAGGTTGTACTCACCCCCTTGTGTCTGCTGTGATGCCCTCAAGCGCCCATCCAACTCCGGGTAGGCCACCGCCAGGATCCGGAACATCAGGGGGGTCATGGTGCGACGGGCACCCCTCCCACGTTGGGAGGCCATCCCCAGCTGAGCCTCCACCGTCTTCTTGCTGCAGCGGCGAATGTCCTCCCATCTCTTATGGCAGTGGGTGCCCCGTCTCTGGTGGGCCCCCAGGGTACGAACCTCCTTGGCGATGGCACGCCAAATGTCCCTCTTCTGGTGGGCGCTGACCTACATGACATGCACAAGGAAAGAGGAACAGTCATTACCAACTGCACCGTCGTTGTGAGTGGCCCCCTCCCTACTCTGGCCATGTGGCCCATTCATTCCCATGCATTAATGTTCTATGGACTCTGCCCCCTTCCCTCTTCCAACCAGCCCTCTCCACCCAGGCCTAACCCATACAACGTGCTCCCTGTGTACTAACCTGTTGGTCTGGAGGACCGTAGAGTAGCGTGTACTACCGTCTACCAGTTTCTCCAACTCCTGTGCAGTGAAGGCAGGGGCCCTTTCCCCAGACGCAGCAGCCATCGTTGCTTCCAGACCGAGGTCACAGCAGCACTTGCAGTGTAGGTCCTCTCCTGTCGAAGGTCAGGTATCTAGTGATTGAACAGATAGAAAATGGCGGTGACGTCCGCGGCGGTGCACATCATCACCGCCAGCGCACCTGTTCATTGGCTCCTGGGACCCATAGGGTCCAATGTTAACCAATGCAGCATTGCGCCACGGTCTACGACCGCCTACCGCGATGGTGTGTAACACCAGCGCTGTTACCCCACAATCCCATTGTCCCAGTTTAGAGGTCAGGCAGCCGCCATTTCAGGGGCCCACATAGCTTCATTTCATACTGTGTCACACATAGCTAGGCCTACACTCAACACACATACAGGAAGGGTTATGTGAGTGGTGTAGTCTTGTGTGTGACTGTGGGTGCATACCTGGAGGAATAATGACTGGTTCTTCGCTGTTGTCCTTCGTAGGCACCGTCTGCTGGGACATATGAGAAGATGGCGGAATCCTCCAGTGTACCGACCGCTGGTGGACCTGTTGATAATGGAAGAGCGACATGTCATCGTAGCCTACCGGTTTGACCGTGCCACAATCCAGGAACTATGTACCCAGTTGGAGCCAGACCTGATGTCACCAATCCGCCATCCGACTGGAATCCCCCCTCACGTGCAGGTGCTGTCAGTGCTCCATTTCCTTGCAAGTGGGTCTTTTCAGACAACAGTGGCCATGGCATCAGGGATGTCCCAGCCTATGTTTTCCAACGTGTTGTCCAGAGTGTTGTCTGCCCTGCTGAAACACGTAAGGAGATACATGATTTTCCCTGAGGTGGAGGATTTACCTACAGAGAAAGGTGACTTCTATGCCCTTGGACATATCCCCAACGTCATAGGTGCTATTGATGGTACCCATGTAGCTCTGCCCCCCCCCCCCCTACAGGAGTGAACAGGTGTACAGGAACAGGAAGAGTTATCATTCCATGAATGTACAGATGGTATGTTTGGCAGACCAGTACATCTCGCAGGTAAATGCTATGTTCCCTGGCTCAGTGCATGACGCCTACATCCTGCGGAATAGCAGCATCCCTGATATGATGGGTCAACTCCAGAGGCACTGTGTATGGCTTTTGGGGGACTCTGGTTACCCCAAACTTTCCTGGCTATTGACCCCAGTGAGGAATCCCAGGACCAGGGCAGAGGAACGCTACAATGAGGACCATGGGCGGACGAGGAGGGTGATCGAACGCACCTTCGGCCTCCTGAAGGCCAGGTTCAGGTGCCTCGATATGACAGGTGGATCCCTATTCTATTCACCGAAGAAGGTGTGCGACATCATCATCGCCTGCTCCATGCTCCATAATTTGGCTTTGCGACGCCAGGTGCCTTTTCTGCAGGAGGATGATCCAGATGACGGTGTTGTAGCAGCTGTGGAGCCTGTGGACAGTGATGAGGATGAAGCTGATGAAGAAGACAACGACAACAGGGAGTCAGTCATACAGCAATATTTCCAGTGAGACACAGGTGAGAACATTTTCATTTTTAGCATTACATTAACTTTCACACGTCTACCTCTATCCTGTTTTTCGATTTAAGTCAACATTTGGTAACTGAGTTGTACCCTTCCATTACGGTTTCACAGGTGTGGTTACCTACGTGTCAACTGCTTGCATCCTTCAAGGGCATGTGATGTGTGACATAGGTATGTTAGCTTTAGAATGGTACACCCATTATGACACTGTCATTGATAATACATTTTTACTAAATCACAGACTGACTCCAAATTGTTTTGTGTTTCAAGGGTGTTTATTGAAGTGCTCAGAAATGGGAGGGGGTTGTAAAATGAGGATGGGTGATGGTGGAGGAATGTCCATGGCAGAGTCCAGTCTATTAGTCTCACAGGTGCACTGCCCATCTGGGCATAGGAAGAGGAGCTGGGGCAGTTAAAGTATAGACAGGGTAACAAAGTGGGACAGTGGGAGGACAATCAGGGTGGTGTCATTTCCTGGCGGGGGTCTTGCCATCTTGCTCTGTCCTGTTCCTGGATCTCAGGGACCGCTTGCGTGGTGGTTGTCCGTCTGCAGGGGGTGGGGTGCTGGTGTGGTGGTCCTGTGGCGGGGCGTCCTGTCCACTAGCGCCGGCAGAGGTGGTGGGCATTTCATCGTCCTGGCTAGTGTCAGGGTCCCCTTGGAGTGCCACGGTGTCCCTCAAGGTCTGCTGTATGTCCTTCAGCACCCCTACGATGGTGGCCAGGGCGGAGCTAATGGTCCTGAGCTCCTCCCTGAACCCCAAATACAGTTCGTTCTGCAGGCGCAGGGTCTCCTGTAACTTGTTCAGAACCGTCGCCATCATCTCCTGGGAGTGGTGGTATGCTCCCATGATGGAGGAGAGGGCCTCGTGGAGAGTGGGTTCCCTTGGCCTGTCCGCCCCCTGTCACACAGCAGCCCTCCCAGTTCCCCTGTGTTCCTGTGCCTCCGTCCCCTGGACCGTGTGCCCACTACCACTACCACACTGCCCCCAGGTCCCTGTTGTTGTTGGGGTGGTGGGTTACCCTGGGTGCCCTGTAGTGGTGGACACACCGCTGATTGACCTGTCCTGGGTAGGGAGGTTTGGGCCCGCTGGGTGGGTGCTGTGCTGGTGTTACCAGAGGGTGGAAGGTCGGTGTTGGGCTGTGCCTGTACAAGGGGAACCGACTGTCCCTAGGCCCACGATGGTCCGGGCTGGTCATCAGGATCCAGTAGGGCAGAGCTGCTATCGTCACTGTGGGCCTCTTCTAGGGGTGCAGTGGTGTTGTCTGGACCCTCTGGTGTGGTGATGGTCCTTCGGGTTCCTGCAGGGGCATAAGAGCATGATTATTGCATGTGTGTGTGTAATGGTGTGCAATGGGTGGGTGTTTGTGTACCCCAGTGCATGCATTCCTGTGTTTGAGTTTGTGTGGTGATGGTTGGGGGGTGTACTGGGTATGTGCAGTGGGCATGCTTTAGTGAGGGGTGTCCATGCTTAGTTGTGTCATGCAGGGCTTGGTGTTGGGATGGGTGGTTTGTGTCATGGGTACATTAGTGAGGAGTTGTAGTGATAGGGGAGGGGGTGAGGGAGGGGGTGTGTGATAGCATGCAGGTAGGGTGGGGGATATGATAGTTAAGAATTGACTTACCAGTGTCCCATCCTCCACCGACTCCTGCGAGGCCCTCAGGATGCAAGATGGGCAAGATTTGCTCCTCCCATGTTGTTAGTTGTGGGGGAGGAGATGGGGGTCCGCCGCCAGTCCGCTGTACCGCGATGTTGTGCCTGGAGACCGTTGAACACAACTTCCCCCGTAGGTCGTTCCACCTCTTCCTGATGTACTCCCTATTTCTTGGGTGCTGTCCCACGGCGTTGACCCTGTCCACTATTCTGTGCCATAACTCCATCTTCCTGGCTATTGATGTGTGCTGTACCTGTGAGCCAAATAGCTGTGGCTCTACCCGGACGATTTCCTCCACCATGACCCTGAGCTCCTCCTCGGAGAAGCGGGGGTGTCTTTGGCGTGCCATGGGGTGGTGTGGGTGATGTGTGGGGTGGTGTATGTGGTGATGAGTGTGGTGAGTGTAGTGGTGTGTGGTGTTTTGTGCGTGGATGTTGTGTGGGTGATGGTGTTGTGTGCCTCTGTGTAGTGGGGTTGTCTATTCTGTGCTCTCTCTCTGTCGCCTTCGTGTCTAATTTTTGGTAGTAGGGGTTTGTGGGTAATGTGGGTGTGTGTTTTATATTGTGTTTGGTGTGTGGGAGTGTTGTTTGTATGTGTATCAGGTGTGTGTATTTTGAATTGTCCAATGTGGCGGTGTTTTGGAGATGTGTGTGTATTTTGAGCGCAGCGGTGTGTACCGCCAATGGAATACCGCGGTTGAAAGACCGCCGCGTGTATTCGTGGGTCGTAATAGCATGGTCGTGTTTCTGTTGGCGTGGAGGTGGAGGATTTGTTTCCGCCAGTTTATCACAGACCTTTGGTGTGGCGGTGTTGTGTGGGTGTCTGAATTTCGGCGGATTCAAAGATGTGTGTCATAATAGCTGTGGCGGAATGCCGCCGCGGCGGCGGTGTATTGGCGGTCTTCTGCACGGCGGTAAGCGCCTTTTACCGCCAATGTTGTAATGACCCCCTAAATTTTTGCAATAAACTTACTTAGGGGGTTATTACAACTTTGGAGGAGGTATTAATGTGTCCCAAAAGTGACGGTAAAGTGACGGATATGCCACCAGCCGTATTACAAGTCCATTATGGGGGTTATTACAACTTTGGAGGAGGTGTTAATCCGTCCCAAAAGTGACGGTAAAGTGACGGATATACCACCAGCCGTATTACGAGTCCATTATATCCTATGGAACTCGTAATACGGCTGGTGGTATATCCGTCACTTTACCGTCACTTTTGGGACGGATTAACACCTCCTCCAAAGTTGTAATAACCCCCTTAATGGGCACTAGGTGCCCGCTTCTTGCCAAATATGAGTATAAGAGTGTTCAGTGCAGACTGTTCCGGGTCCCATGGGGTGGCCATTCTTCTACATACGCATTTGCCCATGGCAGTATCCTGTACAGAATCAGATACATAGGGTAGATAGTTGAGGGAGTGATACCTGGACAGGCCTACACTCTAATAAGTTTATACATACCCCCGCCGCTGAAAGGAGCAACTCTTTACACACTGAAGTCTGTAGTGCTGCGGCTCCCTCATGGAAGTAAGATCTTTAGTGACAACGTTGACATGGTGATGATCCCTAGAGAGACTGCTTGAAGGGAGCAGAGGCCACCCGAAAGTGGTATTTGCACCTTATGGCCTGGGCATCCACTCTTGGGCTTTGCGACGTATGGCGTACCTGGAACCCTACCGTGACAGAATATAGACACACCGCTCCTTCCCACAAAACAAGGTCCCATGTTGATTTGTTCCTGCAACCAGCCACAGACCTGATTCACTCAACAGGAGCGCATACCCTGCCAAGGAGGATTTTAGATCATCACCCATAGTGCTGTGGATGGGTGGACCTAACTCTTAAAACTGAGCGGTGCATGACTTTTCGCAGATTGAGAGGATACTTACCACCTGTTGCAGGAACAGGATGCATTACTGAAACGGAACAGACTGTCTTTGGACTCTCTGGGAGCCCCCTAGGAGGCCTTTAAAGCCTAACTATGGGCGGTGGTGTGGTTCCACTTCAAGGCGAAAGATCAACACACTTTACCTCGCATAACCAAGTTGGGAGCTTTCACACTACATCTAGAGCAAGAGGTCAGTTGTCTGTAGTTCCACTTGAGGGCAAAAAATCAACAGGCTTTATATTGGATAACCAAGTTGGAATCTTGCATAGTTCATCTAGAGCAAGCATTGGTTTTGGGCCTAGATCTGTGTGTTACATATAGGTCTTATATACTATCCCCACAGCCCAGGTGTGTGTCAAGGGAGTTCTATTACAGGCCTGCTGATACAACAGGGTAATAGACAGGGATGTCCACTTTCCTCACTACTGTGAGGCCATGGACCCTCTGGTGATGTGGGTTAGATGTGACATACAGGTGTTGCGGGTCCAGTGGAGGGATGATCTGGAGGATCGCATAGTTTTCTACACTAATGACATACTGCTTTTTATGGTCTGTCCAATAGACAATGGGCCACTGCTTCTCTGAATCCTGGAGCTATTCTGGCAAGCATGTGGCCTACAAGTAAACTGGTCCAAGGTCCCTTCTAGTGCCCCTCACTGGAGATGCAGGAGCAATGAACTGGCAGACCCAGATACTGGTCTGCCTATATATATTTCTCTGCTACTGCACCTCACATGGGGGGTCATTCTAACCCTGGCGGTCGGCGACCGCCAGGGCTAAAATGACGGAAGCACCGCCAACAGGCTGGCGGTGCTTCCTTGGCCATTCTGACCGCGGCGGTAAAGCCGCGGTCAGAAAAGGGCAACCGGCGGTTTCCCGCCAGTTTACCCCTGGCCCAGAGAATCCTCCATGGCGGCGCTGCTTGCAGTGCCGCCATGGGGATTTCGACCCCCTTACCGCCATCCTGTTCCTGGTGGTTTTCACCGCCAGGAACAGGATGGCGGTAACGGGTGTTGTGGGGCCCCTGGGGGCCCCTGCAGTGCCCATGCCACTGGCATGGGCACTGCAGGGGCCCCCTAACAGGGCCCCACTAAGATTTTCAGTGTCTGCAAAGCAGACACTGAAAATCGCGACGGGTGCCACTGCACCCGTCGCACCCCTTCGACTCCGCCGGCTCCATTCGGAGCCGGCATCCTCGTAGAAGGGGGTTTCCCGCTGGGCCGGCGGGCGGCCATCTGGCGGTCGCCCGCCGGCCCAGCGGGAAAGCCAGAATGGCCGCTGCGGTCTTTTGACCGCGGTGCGGTCATTCGGCGGTTCCCGCTTGGCGGGAGGCGACCGCCGCCCACCAATGTAGGAATGACCCCCATGGTACCATAACCTTGCACCCCTGGTCATCAAGATGCGGGAGGTCATTGAGAGGTGGGCACAGTTTCCCCTCAATATTTTGGGCAGGGTTTACATTTTTAAGATAGTGATTCTGACGCGCTTCCTCTACGTGCTTCAAGACTTTCTTTGTGTGATCCCTATGAGGTGATTTATTGAGGTCCAAGACAAAATATGGCCTTACCTATAGGTCCACAAGGTCCCTAGTATCACATTTAGGAAGTGTGTTCAATCTAACTTCAATAGGGGTATGGTGACCGCAGGTGTACGGCTCTACTACTAAGCCTTGCAACTTGCAGTCCTGGATGGCTGGCTCCAAAAGAGGTGGGCAGACCCTTCTGACATGGCTTTAAAGGGGTGTGACAACATCTTGAATATGCTCTATTGTGCTCCTATTCCATGGTCTCTGCCAGAGTTTTCCACAGTGGAATCCAAGTGTGGAGGTCAGCGTTGTGCTGGACATGATGGGACAAGAGAATTACCCTGCAGGCACCCCTATTGCGAGCTAGTTTTTGGGACAGACAGTAAGACGGCAGTGGTTCAGTACGTGAGATCTCATTGACATCTATAGGTTGGGGGTGTATGGCATTGTTCTCACAAGCAGTCCTTCCAGAAACTCCAAGCAAACTTTAATCTCCACTATTCCCAGTTTTATACATTTTTATAACTCTGTCATGCACTGATACGTTATGGGGGGGCGCTACTGGGGTGGCTCCAGAGTTCAGTCCCCTTGAGACCCGATTGCTGATGGGACCTCTATGTGGGGGAGGGATTTCTCACATTTATAAATCCTTAGTTATTCACCTGACCTGTTTGGTCCTATGAGGGCCAAATGGGAATCATGGGTTGGCTTCTTAGAATACAGTAAATGGAGGAAGGTCCAGATAGCACCATGGGAGATAGCAATTTCCTGCAGTTCTCATCTGATTTAAATGAAGTTCATGCATAACGCCTAACTGCTCCTGAGGCCATTGTGGAAGGCATGCCAATGTTCCTCCCCCACCTGCTTACATTGTGAAGAGGAGGGAGTAGACTTCTTTTATGTGGTCTGGTCCTGTTCAGTGATAGTAAACTGCTGATGGGCATTTTTCGCTCCCTCTCAATAGTGCTGGAGCATCCCATAGACTGTCCAATAGACCTATCACCGTGTGTGGCTGTACTTGGTTTGATGGATAATTTGGGAGGAAGAAGGAGGAACATTCACTGGTCTGACTGGAAACTTTGATCACTCAGAGAGACATTGCCTGGCCTTGGAACTGGACAGACCTACCTACACTGGTGGCCTAGTGCAAGGCAATGGAGTCATGTACGATATTGGAGGAACTCATAGATGTGGAAGGGGGTATTTCCACAGTCATAAGAAAATTTGGGGCAAATTAAAGGACTACTACTGGTTACACTGATTTGTATGTTTATTTTGTTTGTGATTCTCTCATGGGTTCGGTATTCGAACATGTTCACGGTAAGTGTAAAATATCATGTAATTATTCTATTAAAAAAACTAAAAAATTAAAAACTCAAAAATATATTGTATAGAAAATTCAAAACAACTAAAAATTACAATATCTATATATAAAAACAGAATCGCAATTTGTTTTTAAATATTAAATAAACAATAACTTATTTAAAGTATACATCAATTATAAAAAAACAAATAGCCTTCTCTATAAATTACTATACATTTAGGCCCTCATGACGACTTCGGCGGTCTTTCAAAAAGACTGTTGAAGCCACGGGCGCCACTATACCATCAGTGCTGGCAGTATTGGTGGTTCCCTATTATGACATTTCTGCTGGGCCAGCGGACAAGTCACATCAACATTGCACCGGGTCATAATAGCCGGCGGCAATGTTGATGTGCAGCAGGTGCAGCAGCACCTGTCGCGCATTTCACTGCCCAAAATTCGGGCAGTGAAATGTGCGATGGGGCCCCTGCACTGCCCATGCCAAGTGCACGGGCAGTGCAGGGGCCTCCAGGGGCACCCTGAGTCCCCCTTACCGGCTGCCTTTCCATGGTGGTGTATACCGCCATGGACAGGCTGGTGGTTGGGGACTAATAATCCCCAGGGCAGCGCTGCTTGCAGTGCTACCCTGGGGATTATGGAGGTCATTCTGACCTCGGTGGTAAAAGGCGCTTACCGCCAGCCAGAAGACCACCATAACACCGCCGCGGCCGCGGTAAACTGCCACGGTCATTCTGACCCGCAACTGGCAAACCGCCAAAAACCCGACATCCACAAAAGTCCGCCACACCAAAGGTCAGCGAAAAAATGGCGATGAACAAACCTCCACCGTCACGCCAACAGAAATACGCCCATACCATTCCGACCCACAAATCCACGCGGCGCTCTTTCAAACGCGGTATTCCATTGGCGGTACACACCGCCGCGGTCAAAATACACACACACATAGAAAACTCAGCCACATTGGTCAGTTTGAAATACACACACCTGATACACATACTAACACCACTCCCACACACCCAACACAATATAAAACACACACCCACATCACCCACAAGCCCCTACGACCCGAAATCATTAACGAAGGCTAGAGAGAGAGCACAGAATAGACAATCCCACAACACAGAGGCACACAACACCATCACCCACACAGAATCCACGCACCAAACACCACACACCACCACACGCACCACACTCATCACCACAAACGCCACTCCACACCTCAACCACACCACCCCATGGCACCCCAAAGACACCCCAGGTTCAGTGACGCCGAACTCAGGGTCATGGTGGAGGAAATAGTCTGTGTAGAGCCCCAGCTCTTCGGGGCACAGGTGCAGCACACCACAATTGCCAGGAAGATGGAGCTATGGCAAAGGATAGTGGACAAGGTTAACGCGGTGGGACAGCATCCACGCAATCGGGAGGACATCAGGAAGAGATGGAAAGACCTACGGGGGAAGGTGCGTTCCATGGTATCAAGGCACAACATTGCGGTGCAGAAGACTGGCGGCGGACCCCCACCTACTCCCCCCGAATTTACCGCATGGGAGGAGGAAGTCTTGCACATCCTGCATCCTGAGGGCCTCGCAGGAGTAGGCGGAGGAATGGACTCTGGTAAGTCAAATCTTCACTACTGCTTCCCACCCCCACCCCACCTGCATGCCAAATCATACCCCCACCGTCACCCCCACCCCCATCACACCAACTCCTTGCAAATGGCTCACAATCACAACCCACCCATCCCAACACCAAGCCCTGCATGAGACCACAAAGCATGGACACCCATCACCAAAGCATGCCCACTGCACACACACATCACCCCCACAAGCCACCCTCACAAAAGCCCCCACAAGGGAATGCCTACACTTGGGTACACGGACACCCACCCATCACACGAAATGCCACACACAGAAGCAATAACCATACCTTTATACCCCTGCAGGACCCGAACGCCACCACACCGCACAGGAGGGTCCAGAGATGTCCATCCCACCCCCAGAAGAGGCCCCCAGCGATGACAGCAGCTCTGTCTCCCTGGAGCCAGATGACCAGCCCGGCCCATCGGGGACCTCTGGACAGTCGGTTCCCCACAGACAGCCACAGGCTACACCAGACCCAACCCCCTCTGGGAACACCAGCACAGCTCCCACCCAGCGGGCCAATGCCTCTGTCTCCAGGACACGTAAATCAGCAGTGTGTCCACCACTACAGGGCACCCAGGTTGACCCACCACCCCAACAACAACAGGGACCTGGGGGCAGTGGTAGTGGGCACACCGTCCAGGGGACAGAGGCCCAGGAACACAGGGGAACTGGGAGGGCTGCTGTGCGACAGGGGGGGACAGGCCTGGGGAACCGACTCTCCAAGAGGCCCTCTCCTCCATCATGGGAGCATACCAGCGCTCCCAGGAGACGATGGCGACGGTACTGGCCCGGTTCCAGGAGATCCAGGAACTGCAGGAGGAACGGTACATGGGGTTCAGGGAGGAACTGAGGAACATCGGTTCCGCAATGGGGACCATCGTCGTGGCCCTTACCCAGATCGTCACCACATTGCGGGACCATGTGGCACCCCAAAGGGCCCCTGTCACTAGCCCAGGCCAGGAACAGCCTACCACCTCCGCCGGCGCTAGTGGACAGGAGGCCCACACACAACGAAAGGCCACCAGAACCCCACCTCCTGCAGAAGAAGAACCACCCCGCAAGCGGAACCTGAGATCTCACAAGAAGACAGAGTAGGATTGCAAGACCCCCGCCAGCCTAAGATACCCCCTGATGTCATCCCACTGTCCCACATTGTCACCCTGTCCAACCTTGAACTGCCCCTGCTCCATCCTTCCACAGGCATATGGACAATGCACTTGTGCGACTGAGAACTGGACTCTGCCATGGACATTACTCCACCCCCACCCATCACCGTTTCCCAATCATGAACCTATATGTAGCACTTAAAATAAATCACTTATTGCACTTAAAATAACAGGAGTCTGCTTGTATTCTTAACAAATGTATTACACATAACGGTGCAATAATGTCCAGTTACTTTGTGATGACAACATACCAATTTCAATAAGCTTTAGTCCATGGGCAAACAAAGCTGAAGTCAGGCAGTGGGTCATACAGCTCTGAAAAGGGAAGGGAAAGTCACAAATCAGTTAACAGGAACTGGGGGGAAACACAGACAGTGGAGACGCATGAGGCCTTAAGTAAATGTAAAATGGCGTGGCTGATTCTTACCTGTGTGCTACTGAAAATATTGTTGTATGACTGTATCCCTGTTGTCCGTGTCGTCCCCGTCGTCTTCCTCCTCTTCACTCTCCACAAGGTTCCACAGCTGCTACAACACCACCATCTGAACCATCCTCCTGCAGAAAAGGCACCTGGCGTCGCAAAGCAAGATTGTGAAGCATACAGCAGGCCACGATGATCTGGCACACCTTCTTTGGTGAGTACATTAGGGATCCTCCTGTCATATGCAGGCACCTAAACCTGGCCTTCAGGACCCCGAAGGTCCTTTCTATGATCCTCCTAGTGCGCCCATGGGCCTCATTGTACCGTTCCTCTGCCCTGGTCCGGGTATTCCTCACTGGGGTCAGTAGCCACGAGAGGTTGGGGTAACCAGAGTCACCAATTAGCCACACACGGTGTCTCTGTAGCTGTTCCATCACATAAGGGATGCTGCTATTTCGCATGACATACGCGTCATGCACTGACCCAGGGAACTTGGCATTTACATGGGAGATGTACTGGTCAGCCAAACAGACCACCTGGACATTCATCGAATGATAACTTTTTCTGTTTCTGTACACCTGCTCACTTTCTTTGAGGGGGACCAAAGCCACATGGGTCCCATCAATGGCACCAATGATGTTGGGGATATGTCCAAGGGCATAGAAATCACCCTTCACTGTAGCCAATTCGCCCACCTCAGGGAAAATAATGTAGCTCCGCATGTATTTCATCAGGGCAGACAACAGTCTGGACAAAACCTTAGAAAACATAGGCTGAGACATCCCAGATGATATGGCCACTGTTGTCTGAAAAGACCCACTTGCCAAAAAATGGAGTACTGACAGAACCTGCACCAGAGGGGGAATCCCTGTGAGTTGGCGGATGGGGGACATCAGGTCTGGCTCCAGCTGGGCACATAGTTCATGTATAGTTGCTCTGTCAAGCCGGTATGTAAGTATGATATGTCGTTCTTCCATTGTCGACAGGTCCACCAGCGGTCAGTACACGGGAGGATTCATACTTCTCCTCGCAAGTCCCAGCGGACGGTGCCTTGGAAGGACAACATGGAGCACAGAGTCAAGCAAATCACAGGTTTGTTCACACAGCTTGCACAGTACACGAATCGCTATGCATTGAAAGGCTTGTATGAGTGGCAATGCAAGGCCTAGGCCTGTGTGACGCAGTAGAAATCATGCCATGTGGGCCCTTGAAATGGCGGCTGCCTGACCTGTGAAGTGTGACAGTGGGATGTGAGGTCACTGCGCTGGCGTGGCACACCGTGGCGGTAGGCAGTTGAAGACCGCGGCGCAAAGCAGCATTGGTTAACATTGAACCCTATGGGTCTCAGGAGCCAATGACGATGTGCGCCGGCGGTCGCGGCACGCACCGCCGCGGTACGCACCGCCGCGGGCTTGCCCGCCATTTTCTATCTGATTAATCACTCGAGACCTGATCATCCACAGGAGAGGACCTATACTGCAAGTGCTGCTGTGACCTCGGTCTGGGAGATACAATGGCTGCTGCGACTGGGGAAAGGGCCCCTGCCTTCACTTCCGAAGAATTGGAGAAAGTTGTGGATGGGGTCCTCCCCCAGTATGCGCTACTCTACGGTCCTCCAGACCAACAGGTTAGTACACAGGGTGCACGTTGAATGGGCTATGCCTGTGTTGAGTGGGGTGTATGTAAGATGGTGGGGAGGGGAGCGAATGAGGAGTGCAACGCACGAAAGATGAGAGCATGTGCCACATGGCAAGGTTGGGGAGGGGGGCCACTCACATTGACCAGGCAGAAAACTGATGCGATTTCCTTTGCCACCCTGTACATGTCACATAGGTCAGCGCCCATCAGAAGATCGACATTTGGTGTGCCATCACCAAGGACGTCCGGGCCCTGGGGGTCCACAACAGACGGGGCATCCACTGCCGAAAGAGGTGGGAGGACATCTGCCGCGGGACCAGAAAGACCGCTGAGTCGCTGCTGGGGATGGCCTCCCAACGTAGGAGGGGTGCCAGCCGCCAATTGACCCCCCTGATGTCCCGGATCCTGGAGGTGGCCTACCCCGATTTGGATGGGCGCGTGAGGACATCACAGCAGACACAAGGGGGTGAGTATCAGCACATTCTGCTATCTTTGCGCGCAGTGAAGGTGTCTGGGTGGGGGAGGAGGGCTGTGGCTATCTCCAGTCCAGGGCGCATTCTGTAGGCTAGGCCCCTCCGTTAGACATGGCCCTGTGCCCCCGCCCCCCACCTCTGTAGGGTGCCAAGTACAGCTATCCATGGTCCGGCCTCACCCATGTGTGCATTTGTCGTCCATAGACCTGTAGGCCTAGTCACAATAACTGAGTAGTGTACCCTGATTGCGCGGCCTAGTTCAGGGGGCTTCTGTGTCTGTCCTCTCCGACAACGGTGTTGCCAATGCATGCACTCAACCTGTCTTCATTTCCCCCCCCCATTTTCTTTGTCTTCCTGTTCATGTGTGCATTAGCATCATCAGGCGGAGGAGAAGTGGCATGGGCGCACGAGGGAGCTGCATCTCAAATGGCCCCGGAGGGCCATACAACAGACTCCGAGTACACCAGTGAGACGGAGGGCGAGCGGAGCTCCACAACGGGGAGACGTCAGCGACACCGACACGTCCTCGGAAGGGAGCTCCCTAGCGGTGGCGGCAACATCCGTGCCCACCGCCACAACAGGTACAGCCGCCACCCAGCACACCAGCTCCGCCCTCCCAGCAGCCCCTCAGCCTTCGCTCCGTGCCTGCTCGCCCAGGAAGGCGGGCATCTCCTTCGCCCCAGGCACCTCAGGCCCCGCCCCAGTTACCCCTGCTGCCCTCAGTGAGGAGGTCATTGACCTCCTCAGGACACTCATTGTTGGGCAGTCTACCCTTTTGAATGCCATCCAGGGTGTAGAAAGGGAGGTGCATCGGAGCAATGCATACCTGGAGGGCATTCATTCGGGTCAGGCTGCCCATCAGCGATCGTTCAACGCTCTGGCCTCAGCACTGACGGCAGCCATTGTCCCTGTCTCCAGCCTCCCTCTTCTGACTCCCTCCACCCAGTCTCCTGTTCCTCTGCCTATCCCATCCACACCATCAGACCAGCCTGCACACACCTCTACACCCAAGGGCAGCTCATCCAGACATAAGCACCACAGATCCCACAAGCATTCACCCAAGCAACATCCAGATGCAGACATGCCAACAGTCACTACCACCTCTGTGTCCCCCACCTCCTCATCTCCCTCCTCCCTCCCTGTGACGTCTCCACTCACACCTGCATGCACACCACCATCAGCCAGTACTTCCATCACCAGCACACCCTCCATTACAGTCCGCACACGTGCAGTCACCACCCCCACTGCCATTTACACGTCCCCTGTGTCCTCTCCCAGTGTGTCTGTCACCCCCTCTTCCAAAATACACAAACGCAGGCAGCCACCCACCCAACAGCCATCCACCTCACGACAGCCTCCGTCACAAGCACCTGCACCCAAAGACAGCACACTTGACTCTCCTACAACCACATCCTCTTCCTCCACTCCCATACCCACTACACCTACCCATCCCTGTCCTTCCCAAGTCGTTTTCCTTTCCAACCTTGAGCTCGTTCCAATCACTGACCCACCCCCTCCATCTGGTAAGAGTAAAAAAAGCACCTCAGCCACCACCAGCCCTGCATCTACTGTGACCATAGTGCAGGGCTATTGGAGTCCACCAGCTCCTAGGGCAGGAACATCGGCCAGCAGCAAGGGGACAGCCAGTCCACCCCCTGGGAAGAGGACAAAAAAAAAAGGCCCGGCGCGACAAGACTGAGACGGCTGCCATCAAGGACAGTAGCCTTGCCCCGTCACCTGCCACATCATCCAAGGGAGGCAAGGGCCACAGAGCTTCAGCGAAGGAGGGCAAGGGCAGCAGGGCGGAGAAGTCAGGCAGCAGGCGAGCTGCCCAGGAGGGCCCCACCAGCCCCATTCCGGTTGTGACGGACGACACCCACGGGCCCAGGACTCCATCACAGGAGGGCCCCGCGACCGCAAGGTCGGATGGCGAATGAGCGGGAAGTCTTGCCCAGGTCTGGCTCCCTAGACACACAGGACAAGCACCGCCAAACAGGGCCCCGCCGGGAGGAGCACCGCTGAACAGTGGCCCGCCGGGACAAGAACCGCTGAACAGGGCCCCGCCGGGAGGAGCACCGCTGAACAGGGGCCCGCCGGGACAAGAACCGCTGAACAGGGCCCCGCCGGGAGGAGCACCGCTGAACAGGGGCCCGCCGGGACAAGAACTGCTGAACAGGGGCCCGCCGGGACAAGAACCGCTGAACAGGGCCCCGCCGGGAGGAGCACCGCTGAACAGGGGCCCGCCGGGACAAGAACCGCTGAACAGAGGCCCGCCGGGAGGAGCACCGCTGAACAGGGGCCCGCCGGGACAAGAACCGCTGAACAGGGCCCCGCCGGGAGGAGCACCGCTGAACAGGGGCCCGCCGGGACAAGAACCGCTGAACAGGGCCCCGCCGGGAGGAGCACCGCTGAACAGGGGCCCGCCGGGACAAGAACTGCTGAACAGGGGCCCGCCGGGACAAGAACCGCTGAACAGGGCCCCGCCGGGAGGAGCACCGCTGAACAGGGGCCCGCCGGGACAAGAACCGCTGAACAGAGGCCCGCCGGGAGGAGCACCGCTGAACAGGGCCCCGCCGGGAGGAGCACCGCTGAACAGGGGCCCGCCGGGACAAGAACCGCTCCGCTGGGCCCTTCCTGTCAAGCACCGCTCCGCTGGGCCCTTCCTGTCAAGCACCGCTCCGCAGGGCCCTTCCTGTCAAGCACCGCTCCGCTGGGGCCTTCATCTCAAGCACCGCTCCGCTGGGCCCTTCCTGTCAAGCACCGCTCCGCTGGGCCCCGCCGTCTCTGCACCGCTCCGCTGGGCCCTTCATCTCAAGCACCGCTCCGCTGGGGCCTTCATCTCAAGCACCGCTCCGCTGGGCCCTTACTGTCAAGCACCGCTCCGCTGGGCCCCGCCGTCTCTGCACCGCTCCGCTGGGGCCTTCATCTCAAGCACCGCTCCGCTGGGCCCTTCCTGTCAAGCACCGCTCCGCTGGGCCCCGCCGTCTCTGCACCGCTCCGCTGGGGCCTTCATCTCAAGCACCGCTCCGCTGGGCCCTTCCTGTCATGCACTGCTCCGCTGGGCCCTTCCTGTCAAGCACCGCTCCGCTGGGCCCCGCCGTCTCTGCACCGCTCCGCTGGGCCCTTCATCTCAAGCACCGCTCCGCTGGGGCCTTCATCTCAAGCACCGCTCCGCTGGGCCCTTCCTGTCAAGCACCGCTCCGCTGGGCCCCGCCGTCTCTGCACCGCTCCGCTGGGCCCTTCATCTCAAGCACCGCTCCGCTGGGGCCTTCATCTCAAGCACCGCTCTGCTGGGCCCTTCCTGTCAGGCACCGCTCCGCTGGGCCCCGCCGTCTCTGCATCGCTCCGCTGGGCCCTTCATCTCAAGCACCGCTCCGCTGGGGCCTTCATCTCAAGCACCGCTCCGCTGGGCCCCGCCATCTCTGCACCGCTCCGCTGGGCCCCGCCGTCTCTGCACTGCTCTGCTGGGGCCTTCATCTCAAGCACCGCTGGCCCATTGACAGTGCCGGTTCTGTGTCGAGCAGGGCTTCAGGAAGCACTCTGGGAACCATGCCTCCTCCATTAACAGTGGAGTCGGTAATCCATCTGATGGACTTTGGCTTGGCACTTCCCAGGATGGAACAGTGGGCAAGCCACCCACTGTAGAGACTTGAGAGACTGTGGCTTTGCACTCCCCAGGATGGAGCAGTGGGCAAGCCACCCACTGTAGAGACTTGAGAGACTGTGGCTTTGCACTCCCCAGGATGGGACAGTGGGCAAGCCACCCACTGTAGGGACTTGAGAGACTGTGGCTTTGCACTCCCCAGGATGGGACAGTGGGCATGGAGGCCCCTCGTGAATCTGGCGTCGTGGACTCATGTGGCTGAGGTGCCCCCCCTTCCCTTCCCCCTGAGGTGCCTGTAGTTTTATCATCTGATGCCCCAGCAGTGTTCTCTCCAATGGTATCTGGTCTCCTGTGTGGGCTTTGCCCATGTGTTTGTGCACATTGGCCCACGGACTATGGAACTTTGAGGGAATGTGCAGGACTTATTGCCTATGTATATATTGTTGACTATGTTCATTCCTTTTTTTTGTATCTTTTATATGGCATATTTCCCATACCTTTAATGGAGCTATTTCTACATATATTTTATAGATCATTTTAATTGTGTCTTTGCATTATTCCGGTGGGTTTGGGGGGTGTCACTCTGACTTGTTGCTCGGCATTCGGGTGTAGGTATTTGTGGTGGGGGGGGTGTATGGCGCATGTGTGTGCGCGTAAGCTTTCCTCCTCCCCCTCCCCTGTGTCGTAGGTGCAGTACTCACCGTTGTCGTCTGCGCCAGCGTTCGTACTCCTGGTAGATGAGCAGGTAGACAATAGCTGGTAGGATGTTTAATTCGGGTTCCATGCTGTCCTCCTTCCTCGTGGAGTGTGTATAGGTGAGCGTTTTCCCGTTCGTAGTCTGTTTCCGCCGTGTTTTTATCGGCGGGGCTCCCGCCCCGGAAAAGGTGGCGGATTGGTGAGTTGTGATAGGGTGGGCGGTACATTGTCTGACGCCTGCCTGTTGGCGGTGACCGCCGCGCTGTTTGTCTGTCCCGCCGTGGCGGTCGGAGTGTTAAAGTAGCGGGCTGTGTTGGCGGTTCCCGTCAGGGTCAGAATTCCTTTTTTTGGACCGCCTGCCTGTTGGCGGGTTGGCCACCGCTTTAACACCGCCCGCCAGGGTCAGAATGACCCCCTATGTCTGCCTGGCGGAAGCCTGGCGGTCAAGTGGAGGGGCCGGCGGTATGGCCGTGGATAATGCGCCACGGTCATAGTATACTGGCGGAACACCACCAGCCTGTTGGCTTTGTTACCGCCAGTGTACCGCCGGCCGCCAGGGTCATAATGAAGCCCTTAGTCAGGAAACATCATTGTCTGTGGGGGAATGCTGGCAGGGAAAAAAAGGGTGCAACACATATCCCTGCAAGCCCCAAAACTAATCAGTAAACTGTGCAATACCCATCCCTGCACTATCAAAACTAAAAAGTCACCTGATGCAATACTCGCCCTTCAAGCTAACCATTAACCCAGTGCAAAACCTGTCCCTGAGCTCTAAAAAACAAATTAGTAACCCCGGTGCAACATCCGTCCCTGTGTCCCAAAAATTAATCAGTAAATCTGTTCAACACCCATCCGTGAGTCCTGAAAACTAATCAGTAACCTGGTGCAATACCCATCCCTGCACCCTTAAAATAATCACTGGTGAGGGTGGCTGTCGAAGCAAGATGGGTGTCTCACATTGCTACAGCTCTCAGCTGGCACCGGACAGCCTGCTAAAATCTTAGTACTCAATGCTGCAATCCTAGCACTCAATGAGCCATCAGCTGCTGGTGACACTGCACTCCTGTTGCAGGATATAGGGTCCTCCAGTTGCGGGGCCCTTAAACACTGCCCATGAGAATCCTTTCTTGCTTGGCAACCTGCTACCAGCCAAGGCTCAGCACCAGACACACCTCAGAGGATTTTGGGGCCTGTCACCAGGAGATATGATGCCAGGGATTACCGTGGCGACCCTTTTGCGGGCCACGGTCAGGCCGGCAGTCCGCGTCTTCAGACGCCGGAGCCGCCATCTTTTGTTATCAGCCTGTATTTACCTGCCGCGATGCGGTCCAGGAGTCTCGTTTCGAGCTCTGGTTCGTGCATTGGGCACTGGCAGCCTCCCTGACCTTCTTCCTCACTTACCCACTCAGTTTTTTTTCCTTCTTTTTCTTCTTTGTCTTCTTTCTTCTTGTCTTCTTTCTTCTTGGGTCTCCATATTGTCTTATTCTGTGTGGTTGTCTTCCCAGCATGCATTGTATCTTCCCTTTTCTACTTGCCATTTCTTCCAATTCATTTCTGTGTAGCCTTTCCCAATCCAAGATGGTGTCCTTCGTTTTCCTGTTTTGTCACTTCCTGTTTAATGGTATATAAGCCCTGCAGTTTCTTCTTTCTTTGCGTTGCAAACACTTCCGTCTTGGTGGTGATCCTCGCTCCTGTTTCCAGTTTTCTACTTGCTCCTGCTTTTTTCCTGCAGTTTTGACCTCTATTTTTGCCTTTTTTCATTGTTTATTTTTTATCCTCTTTTTCAGGAGATCCTGTGATAGAGGTTTTTTCCCATTACTTGGGTTTTTCCTCTGGGACTCCTTTTGGAGGGTACGGTCTGCCTTGGCGTTTTGTCTAGTCGGCAACACCATGGCTACTGGAAGGGGTCGCCCTAATCTTGGCCAGTCCAGAACCAGTAAGAAACCAGGGCCCATATTTATACTTTTTGAAAAATATTACCGCCGGCTAACGCCATTTTGGTGCGCCGTGCAAGCGTCATAGTTATACTTTGACGCCTGCGGCGCAAACAACAGGTGGGAGTCATTATTTTTGACGCTCACCTCAGCGCCAAGTTGTAAAGGAAAACGACGTTAACGCGGCGGAAATGACTGTGGGTCAATTTACGACACTACAAACTGGATATGCGCCATTTTTTTTTAAGCAATAGTGTCAAAAAACATAGCGAACACAGCCATTTCACCAGAGAAGAGCCTAAATGGATCCCAGATGCCACTACAAATCCCAGGAAGATGACAGCAGACCAGGAACCAGCCAGGAGGACCCACACAAGAACCAAGACACTTTTAAGAAGAAAAGAAAGTGTCGTTTTAGTGCTGAGGAGCAGGAAATTCTGGTTAAAGAGGTGACAGAACACCAGCACCAACTGTTTGTCACCTCAAAGTTGCCAATCAGTAGGAGAGAGGCTATATGGCAACAAATTGTCGACAAGATTAAAAGTGTGGCTGAAGTACGCAGAACAGTCAACGAGTGCAAGAAATGCTGGCATGACTGCAAACGCAGGACCAAGGAAAAGATGGCCAGGAACAGGAAGGCAGCACTGCAGACTGGAGGGGGAGTCCAGCACACCAGGAGGCCCTGGACCACATGGAGGAGATGGTCGCAGCCGTCATCCCTGAGGAGATCGTCACAGGGATTCAAGGACAGGACAGCGCAGACTACCAGGAGACAACGCACATGCAGGGTAAGTTGCATGGGGAATTAAAATGCACAAATGTTAACTGCAAGCGGGGGTATACCGACCACAAAATGCATGGAAGTCATCATAAACATGGAGTGGCATGGGTAAAGGGGCACGGCATTGGGGCATGGCCTGCACAGACAGAAGCTGGGGCACACCATTACACTACACCAACAACAGTCCCATGGGGGCATGCTGTCATGCCAACGATGGAGCAAAGGGAAAGCCACAACAGGAGGGAAGGCCACTACGTCAAACTTACATCCTGGCACTCGTCAGCCAAAATATACCCCCTCAATTAACTTGGGCCCTATTAGCAATCCTCTAGCCAAACCGACAACTGCAATGTAACTGCGACAACAGTTGCCACTATCACCTCTGATCTGTGTGCAGCTCAAGTATCCAATGGCAGTAACTTCCCCATGGATCATACACACCTAAATTAGGGGGTGAGGATGACAACTGCAACAATCCCCAGAAACAAGACAAAGGCCCCAGTACTCTCAAATGTCAATGCCCATAGTTGTCACAAACATCAGCCAAAGTAAACAACAATAGGAGCAACACAGCACTAAGGACACACCCATGCTGCATATGTCAGGGTCCATACTGTGCCTGGGTAACAAGGCAACATCCCAAATGTCATACTGCTCAGACAACAGCATTGAGGAGGGGACACATGTAACTGGTCACTGAAATACACCTGCACAGTCAGAGGACGAAATAGGACACTGATACGACTATCAGGGCAATCCAATGTAACACACATTACCCAACATCAGCAGGACCCATTAACAATGTCAACATCCATATCGGATCATAACATTGCCATGCATAGGATATGCCAAATGTCAATTACATTTAAGTCGATGTGAACGATCAGGGATTGGGGCAGGTCCATATTGTTAAGTGTGCTGCCAGGGCCATCAGAACACCCACAGCCAGTGAAAGGTCTCACCATGAGTATGGATGTACACGGAGGGTCGAGTAGGAAAAGAAGGTGGCAATTCTCTATTTGGCTAAAATCAACATCTAGAGGCGATGAGGCTGACAAGTCTGATAACTCAATAACATACATGTGACACACAGGTGGGCCATAGGCCTGAAACAATGCCCATCTGAAGGACTGGAGATATTAACACAAACCAAGATCACAAAGTGAATTCATCAAATGACAGGCACATCACATCAAGATTGCCACAACACAGACACACTAATTGTACCCTGTTTCATTGCAGAGGAAGATGGATCTCCTGCCGATATGCCTGTCCCAGATTTCCCTGATGACATGGATGACGAGCCGATAAACATTCCCCAGGAGACTATCCAAAAGGTCCTTGAAACCCTCGAGACCCCGCCTTCTGTCACAAGGAGGATCACAGAACAAGCAGCCATCGCAGAGGAACCACCCACCACCCCAATTGTAAGACCTGCCAGCTCCAATACAGCTGAGGACTCAGACGACACTGGCACCAGCTTTGAGAGAACTGTAGTTGGAGTACAGCGGGAGCTGGCCAAGGAGGTGCGGGTGAGGATGCAAAATATGGCTGCCAGCCTAGAGGGGGTGCGTTCGTGCATGATGTCATTTGCAGATCAGGCAGCAGCTATGCAAGCCCTAACATCTGTCTTGCAGGAACTGCAGAAAAAACAGAAGGAAATCAGGACAGCTGTAATACAGTTGACCCTACACCTACAACAGCAATCCTGTCAACGCATGCACGAATGCAACATTGAACCCCTCAGGGCCGACCTGGCTGCCTACCATCGTGATGTGGCTGCTATTCTCAAGATCCAGCAGGCCCTCCTTGCAGCAGTACTGCCCTTAAGACCTTCACAGGGAGCAGCGACCGGGATGTCTGACTCCACGTCTTCTAACACTGAGGTGTGTTGCCCTTCACAACCAACAACAACAAGGACAAAGCAGGCAACACACACATCAAAAGAAGAAGACATGGAACAGATCACATTCACAAGGAAAAGTACCCTGAAGCACTAGTCCCTGCCACATGGCCAACTATTACCAAAGTCCTGCGTTTTGAAACATGACAGTCTTACAACAACTGTACTCAAGCACTGTTCTGCTAACCACTGTATATCTTGTCACCCAGCCCAGTGATTGTCTCTCTCCTACTCATTGGCTAAGTCTGTCCCTCTGCACTGTCTGAAACAGCAACCCCAGCATGACAAAAGCATTTTGGTAAACCCTTGTGTTGGATCACAATGGAAGATATCACTATAATGGACTCACAATCATGGACAATGTACATATAGCACTACAGCACTTTTCAATAAATAGCACTTACACAACCAATCTGTCTCTGGGTAATGCGACATATCAACTGTGCAGTAGATAACTGAAATGTGCCTACTGTCAAATTACGTAGATTGTCAATACAACTGTCCTGATAATATGTAGTTAGAGAAATCTGCACAGTGCCCATGATTGCATCATACTCTGCCCATCCTGAGGGACAAATCTGATGAAGTGAGAAACCATACACCACCATGCTGTGTAGGACAGAAGAATGCTTCCTCAGGGGATAACTAAGTCATCAAATAGTGGCCGCAAAATGATTTCACCATGCAAAAATAACACAATAAACATGCCACACTAATCTAAGTAAATACAAAAAAAACTGCACAAATGAAGGTGTCTGAGTTAACATACAAATAGGTAATCATGCCGAACTGTGTCACAAATGATGTATGAGGGTCATGAAGACAAGAATACAAGATTGCCAATGAGAACTCATCTTATAAGGGTGTGCATGATCACCACACTGCAGTCAGACCTAAAACTGTTTCCCCAATATCAAGTCTGGAAGCACTGTTAGTGACTTTGAAAACACACTTATCAACAGAAACACATTGGGATCCATATTAACTGTGATTGGTGGTTGCAACAAAGGGTAGACACTTTGCAAGGCAGCTCTGGGCTAGCTGCCAATCGTACAGCTCAGTTGGGATTTGTTAGTAGCATAGGACACAGATGTTATAGTACAAAATTGATGTACACTGAATCCAAACCCACGATCAAGTACCATTCAACACATACTATTAAGGGGTAACCAAATATTTATTAAAAGCTAATCATAGATGAGGAAACTGAAGGAAAAATCTTGCCTACCCTAATCTACCCTGACTACTCATTACCCACAGCTGTCCCTAACTAACCTAAGCTACACTTACTAATCACATGTAATGAAACATTCTAAACATCTACCTCCCATCCCCCTTATGAGACGGGACACATTGAGGACAACACATACTAACCTAAACACATATTATACTATCCTAAACAAATATATATATTTTTTTATTTTTTTTATTTTTTATTTTTTTTACACCCAAGAACCCCAACATAGCCCCCCACCCACCCACACATGTAATAAGTCAAAAAAGAAACAAGCAGGCCCCCCCACATCACACCCACTAACACTAACTAAACTAACAGCCTATACTAACCTAACACTAAGCCCCCTAAGCCCACTAACTATAAGAACAAGGAAAGAGGAGGGAGGGGAGGGTATCATGTCCATCAAATCAAGTGTCTAGAGGTTGGCCCCCCGGAGGGTCCTCTTAATATTCTTGACCCGCCGTTTAATGTGCCGCATGTCCCGGCTCAGGTGGCTCACCTTGCGCAGCACTTTGTCCACCTTATGTCCAAGTCTATTGAAGGCTGCAGGGTCAACAGATGGAGCAGTGGCAGTCTGTGTACCGGTGGAGGAGGTCTGTGTGGGCTGTCCTGCACCGGTGTCAATGCTGGGGCCAGGAAGTCCAGCAGATGTTGGATCAACAGTGGCAGCTATGGGTGGGGCCATCTGGCTCTGATTGGTGGTTGTTTCTGTGGTGGCTGTGGTGGGCAAAGTAGGCCCACCCTGTGGGACGGCTCGCCATGCCCTGGAGGCACGTTCATGGCGATATCCCCGGGCCATCCTCTGGCACCCTGACTCCACCAGCAGAATGTGCTGGTATCGCATGGCCCGGCGCTGAAATTCACGGACCTGGTCTGGAGTCATGTTAGCTGCTGTGAAGACAAATGCAGATATGCTACATTAGTAACTGCATTGTGTGAAACGGCACAGCAAGTTAATCAGACATTACATCTACTGTACTTGTAACAGCTCATATCACGATACAGAGCATTGAATGTCCCTGAGGAAGTATATGGCAGGCCAGACAACAAAGGTCACATCACACAAAGCACATCCATAACCCACAAGATGGGTAACAACTGGCTTTGACTTGCAATCTGAGTTCTGACAGTTATCATCTAAGAATCATGCTGCATATCCTCCACCAAGAGCTGGGCTACAAATGTCAGTGTACGGAAAGCAAAACTAAAGCCACATGGTCTGCAAGTTGTAACTGGACTTTCCAGTATGGTACCAAGTGCCAAACCTGAGTGTGTATACTAGTATGCAACCAAACCGTCACTTATTCACAGGTATGTGTAACATACTGGTAGCATCATTACTAGGTACCCCATTCACAAACCCATGGCCTTGTTTGAGGGGGAGCGGTGGATACACAACTATAATTTGCCAACAACATGTACACCGAGGAGTGTATAGGCAACTGTAGTGCTTTCCTCTTATTTAGTTTCTAAGCACTAACATAACACAACAGAAATGCACTTCTGAGGTCAAAGAAGACTTTTATTGTTGTTATATGAATGACGAATTAGTAGCTTTCAAGTCCGCGTTAATCAAACAAAATATATCAGTTTGCAATATACACAGCAGGTTATATTTATAAGATATTGAATGCAAAGCAAAACAAATACTTCACCGTGTGGGAACTATTCACAGCTTCATCTTTCTAAGGTCTGCAAGCTGAGGACCCCTGTCAGCCGCGAGAAAGAGAGATTCATCTACCCACACGGGATTGCTGGCAGCCTGCGCCAAGCTCCAGCACGAGGTCCGGCAGATTCGAATCTGACTCTCTGCAGCCTGTTACATTCGTTACAAAGGTGTGCCCCCTCCTCTCAGACCTGGGAAACTGAGCAAGCCTTTTGGAGACTGGCCAGGTCTCCAAGACTACTCCTGTTCCCAAGCTCAAGGGAAGAGAAACGACGCCCATGTACTCTCTCTTTTCAGGTCTAGTCTACTGTGAGAGCAAAACATCTTGGTTCTCTGGTGCAAAAACACAGCTTGGAAAAATACAGAACTCCACGTTAAAGGCAATGGGCAGCTAACCTAAATATCAAATGCAATGTCATGTTAAAGGCAATAGGCAGCTAACCTAAATATCAAATGCAATGTCTAGTGTCATGTCAAAGCCAATAGGCATCTAAGCTGAATACAAAATGCAATATATAATATCATGTCAAAGTCAATAGGCAGCGGAGCTGAATACAAAATGTAATATATGATATCATGTCAAAGTCAATAGGCAGCGGAGCTGAATGTAATATATGATATCATGTCAAAGCCAATAGGCAGCTGAGCTGAATATAAAATGCAATGTATAATATCATGTCAAAGCCCATAGGCAGCTGAGCTGAATACAGAAAGTAATGGCTAATGCCATGTCAAAGCCAATAGGCACAATACAGAATGTAATGACTAATGCAATGTCAAAGCCCATAGACGGCTAAACTGAATACAGAAAGTAATGGCTAATGCCATGTCAAAGCCAATAGGCGGCTCAACTGAACAAAACATACCATGTGCTACTGGTGAACATTGAGCAACTAATATGCGCAGTGGTGAAACACAAAGTCATTGGTCAAAACAAACTTTATCAAATGGCAGGACATTCCGCCCTTTGACCAATGAATTTTTGTTTCACATATCTCATATTTCAAACAAACAAAAAAAAAAAACATCAGCACAAAAAAAACATTATGATCAAAGCAATCCCTGTAAAGCAATAGAAGTGAATTAACACATTGATTTCATGACCTTTTCACATCAGATACATCTACATAGAAAAGACTGGGCACATTTTTTTTCTGAATGAGTCTCTAATTCAACAGTGTTAGCAATTTGATGTGGCATGAGTTCTACTCATGTAAAGGTGCACGGTCCACCTGAAAGGTTTGCTGGAAGGTAAGCAAAAGTCAGAGTTCCATACGAGAGGCAAAAAAAAAAAAACACAGCAAACAAGTTGAACTTGAACTGAAGGCGCAGTTTGCGCAAAATGGATCCATGGTGCTGGCACTTTACTCAGCCAGGTTCAGGTTGGGGATTCGGTCCCTTCCCCGACCCCACACGCACACACCGGAAGGGGGACCACACAGCGCACTCAGGGACAGTGGCGAAACGTGGTAGGATCTGCAAAAGAAACAAGTATGACTTTTCTTGCAAATAACATTTTTCATTTAAACTGCACCCTTCCTCTTCCTTTCCCTGTTTTATAATCAGCAGGACATTTTTGGGGCCCTTTGTTATATTCTCTGCAGGTTCTGGAGGGTCACTTGGGGCTTCAGCCCACACATCAGTACTGAAGTTTTTATCTGCTGCGCCACAGCTTCCCTTTTCTTGCACTGTCAGAAGGGCTGGGGCAGACTCATTCTTTACCAAACCTCCATTCACTGCACTTTTGTCAATTTGGGCCATTCTGTCTCCAATTTGTATGAATGAATCAGATTCTTTTCTAGGTATCAGCATAATTTCGATTTTTCCTTGGTAATTTGCAGCAATCACTCTCCCTAAAACCTGATCAATTTGCCATTTCTGTTCTGGTAACTTTCCTCTCCCCAACTGCTCTGTGACTGCTTGCATGACAGATTGCTTTTGTGCATGCTGCACAGTTTTTATCAAATCTAGGGGAATGGGCATCTCTCTCATCTCTGCCCACCTGTAAGTGGCCTTTTCACATTTCTGGGGCACCCACATAGCTATCCCCACTAAGGCAGAATTCTGGGTGTACACTTCTCTCTCTGAATTTTTCTCATTAACATCTGCAAGGTAATTGAACCAGTTAGGTACAAGCCATGTGGCTAAAACATTATCAAAGAACCAAAAATCAGCGTAAAAATGACACATCTCACGTAGCTCTTGCTTTAAAATCTGACACACATTATACAACTCTGTTCCTTCTACTGTGCCAGAAAGCAACATTTCAGTCAATGAATCATTAGTAAAACAAACATGCTTTTTATCTTCGGTGGACACGAATTCAAATGGTGCACACAATTTCATTGGTAACTCTTTTATCTGTGGTACTCTAGCCCTGTCTTGCAAGTACCAGATCCATTGTATGATTCTAGCTAGGGGCACTATTTTCTTTCCTTGTTCTTGATTTAAATATACATAAGTATTTCCTTCTTGCACTGCGCAGAAACCTAAAGTCTGCATTATTTCATTTGCCAAATCACAAGCGCGCAGCTGCATATAATTTTTCACAGTGACCATATACAAAAGTGTTAGGATTTCTCTCAAATGAGGGCTATTCTTTTTCCAAAAATCAAACAAGCTAATGAAACTTAAGGAATGCATTTTGGCTGCCAAAAACCCTGGCTCACACGGAAACTCAGTGCAGCTCGGAGCTGTCTTAACCCCCTCATTACTGGAATGGGACAAGAAAGATTCTTCAAAAACAGCCCTTTTATAACTTTCAGTCTTATTTTGAATTATTGTATCCTGGCTAATTTGCTCACGTAAATTCCTATTTTCATGTTCCAACTGCCTACATTTCTCCTGCATTTCTCTGTAAGCAGATAAAGGTATCCAGACCTTTCTGTCATCATTACTTCCAAAACACACTTTTTCTACATATATACAACGGGAATTATTTCTCAAAACAACATCAGGCATTTTAGCTACACATGCATTTTCTTCTGTAATTCCCCAAACAGAAAACAATTCACAGTTTTTCTTAGCACCATCAGGCAGTTCATCAACACATGTATTCTCAGACATGGTCTGCCGTGCTACTGTGATTCTCCAAACAGAAAACAATTTCTGTAATTCTCCAAACAACAAAAAACAATTACACTTTTAAAGTGTGCACTTAGAAATCTACTAACTCGTCAAACCCCTTCTTAATCACCTCTTAATGACCGACGCCCCACGACCTCTGGTACCAATTGTAGTGCTTTCCTCTTATTTAGTTTCTAAGCACTAACATAACACAACAGAAATGCACTTCTGAGGTCAAAGAAGACTTTTATTGTTGTTATATGAATGACGAATTAGTAGCTTTCAAGTCCGCGTTAATCAAACAAAATATATCAGTTTGCAATATACACAGCAGGTTATATTTATAAGATATTGAATGCAAAGCAAAACAAATACTTCACCGTGTGGGAACTATTCACAGCTTCATCTTTCTAAGGTCTGCAAGCTGAGGACCCCTGTCAGCCGCGAGAAAGAGAGATTCATCTACCCACACGGGATTGCTGGCAGCCTGCGCCAAGCTCCAGCACGAGGTCCGGCAGATTCGAATCTGACTCTCTGCAGCCTGTTACATTCGTTACAAAGGTGTGCCCCCTCCTCTCAGACCTGGGAAACTGAGCAAGCCTTTTGGAGACTGGCCAGGTCTCCAAGACTACTCCTGTTCCCAAGCTCAAGGGAAGAGAAACGACGCCCATGTACTCTCTCTTATCAGGTCTAGTCTACTGTGAGAGCAAAACATCTTGGTTATCTGGTGCAAAAACACAGCTTGGAAAAATACAGAACTCCACGTTAAAGGCAATGGGCAGCTAACCTAAATATCAAATGCAATGTCATGTTAAAGGCAATAGGCAGCTAACCTAAATATCAAATGCAATGTCTAGTGTCATGTCAAAGCCAATAGGCATCTAAGCTGAATACAAAATGCAATATATAATATCATGTCAAAGTCAATAGGCAGCGGAGCTGAATACAAAATGTAATATATGACATCATGTCAAAGTCAATAGGCAGCGGAGCTGAATGTAATATATGATATCATGTCAAAGCCAATAGGCAGCTGAGCTGAATATAAAATGCAATGTATAATATCATGTCAAAGCCCATAGGCAGCTGAGCTGAATACAGAAAGTAATGGCTAATGCCATGTCAAAGCCAATAGGCACAATACAGAATGTAATGACTAATGCAATGTCAAAGCCCATAGACGGCTAAACTGAATACAGAAAGTAATGGCTAATGCCATGTCAAAGCCAATAGGCGGCTCAACTGAACAAAACATACCATGTGCTACTGGTGAACATTGAGCAACTAATATGCGCAGTGGTGAAACACAAAGTCATTGGTCAAAACAAACTTTATCAAATGGCAGGACAGCAACTCCACACATGTTCGTCTCTACAGACACACCACAGGTAAGGTCTATCTACAATTAGGAGTCAGCAAACCCTAGAGCACTCATAGGGTCAGACATGTCAGGAAATGCAGAACTTAGTACACAACATATACTTCCAGTGAGGCCTGACTTACATCAGACACAGAGTTGCTAGAACACCCATGATCATGAATTACATGCACACCTAGGCCATTACACTCAGGTTCCACAGACTTGATGTACTACATGTGGAAGTACATGCTGCTAGGAGGTTCTACCTACTGTTTCAAACTTACGTAGGTAAATAGGGAAGCAGATGTCTATTGGAAAGCTATTAGCTCTACCAATCTTAGAGAATGTGGGTCTGACAGGCTGACTAAATAGGGGCTGACTTCCATTGCAACTCTTGGTGATACAAGTGTCATACACATGACTATCCCCCGTACTCACAGTTGGGCCTACAGGGATGTCCTACAATCCCTACATGATACCATTGGATACGCATTGGCAAACTCAAAACATGTGAGAACTGCATTCCCACTCATGGAACAAGTGAAAAGCTTGCCCAACGCATCACACCTTGCTATACGTCCAACTCACACGAGTCCATAACCAGCAAACATAACACATAACAGACATATCAACACTTACTGGAGTGGTCGGGGTCCTCAAATGTCGCCACCTCTCCCACAGTGTAGGGTGCCAGTCCACCTGTAAGGTATGGAAGGAAGAAATGTGCTCAAAATCTGTGCACAGTGCAACAATTTCATAATCATTTACAATGTGTAGGCTGAATAAGGAAATGGCAGCCATTCAGACATGATGGTACTGCATCTGATATTTAACGGCCAACTTGTACATAGCATGGGTCTCCTGTGACAGTTACACACATATCTGCACACATACATTGGCCCTAACTATCATGTGGTTGCAAACTTGCCCCATAATTGGTAGCACAAAAAAATATGGAGTGTAATCGTCTCATCATGTGCATCCAAGAGAAACATCCAACGCCTGGTTACTTGAGGACTGCATTACCAGTCAAACATGCCTTGTGGCCATGACACATTTACTGCACATAGGCCCAATGTACAGAGGGAGGGACAGGGACTCCTGTAAGCCATCCTGTTGTTACAGTATGGTCAATTGATGTGGCCCAGCTATGGTGATTTGCACCAACCATGGAGATGTGAAGCCATGTGCATACACTTGGACTGCCATCCATATTTGGATTGAGGCTCAACTAATTCCAACAAACATCTTAAGATGTTAGCTGAGGGCTCCTTACACATTTTCACGATGTTTTCAAATCATGAACTGACATGTATCCAAAAAGATCAAGAAACACAATAATCCCACACATTCATAGTACTTCTGTGAACGCTTTCCTTCCACACTCACCAGACTAACATGAGACCAATGTCTGAGCCACTTTGCTATTATCAATTGACGTAAAGGCAGCACTCATTTTCAGCATCATGTAGTGATTCTAAAGTCAGTCTAGCAATTGCGTCAAGATAGTTGGCCTAAATGTTGGTACATCTGTACTTCTCTGTCAATAGTACCCGATATAGACATGATTGGCTCCTATTTTGTTAGCTGTGCTGACAAAAAGGCCGCACCAATTTCCTTCATGGTAAAGTTACCTGTAAGTTTGCTGAGCACGTGCTACCTGACAGCTAGCAATTGTGATCCTTGCCATAGTGCATCAATGATCCCCTTATATTTCCCCAGCATTACACACAGTCATCAAGTTAGCTTGCAGACATTGCACTACTCCCCTGATGTCACTACAGAGCATTTAATCGTGCGCATTAACAATAGTCGTACTCACCAACAGTGCCACCAATCATGATTCCCAGGTGGTCCAAGAGATCCTGCTCCCTGGTGATGAGGTCAGCCCACCGGTGCTTCAGCTGGTGGTCACTCCTCTGGCTGGCATACACATGCTGCAGGTGATGCAGCACCTTTCCCCACCGGATGCTGCGCGCCTCTATCGGATACCCCTGTATGACCCTGCCCCCTGCCTGGATCATGAGCGGCAAGAAATGTGTCACCAGCCAGATAAAGCCCCCCAACTCCTCTTCCCGCATCCTGCCAAGAAGTGGCCTACCAGACATACTTATAGATGAAGATAAGGAATAGGGGTAAAAGAAATGGAAAGGGGAAAAGGGGGAAAGTAGGGGTAAAAAGACAGAAAAAAAGTAAACCTAAACACTAAAAGAGCCCAACTATCTCCAAACTAACACTACCCACAACAGACTCCCACAAACAAGAAATACACAAGATAAATGGACACATGTAGACAAAACACAGTACTACAGTATACACAAACAATATTTATTTCACAAAAGGACTTTACAGATAGCACACAGGACAAATACAGCACAAAATCTCTGGACAACACTCTCTACACAGCCACACAGTCTAGAAGGATCATAGACTGCAAAGTGAAAGTGAAAGTACACCCACTGTACATGATCTGTAAACAGGATATCCTATTACATCACTTCCTGTATGAAAAGTCCTGCCTTTTTCGCGTTATGCGTCATTTTTTGTTGCACAAAACTGTATTTGAGTCATTTTTTTTTATGCACAGACGTGAATATTAACCTGCATCCACATAATGATACATGGACTGTACAAATATCTGGATGCGGGCTAAATTTCACTCCTGTGCGTCAAATAAAATGACGCAAATACAGTTTTGGTAAACAGAAAATGACGCACACCGCTAGGGACGTCAAAATTACAGTGCATTAACTGGTTTGGGGCTTTTTTACTTGTTTTTTGGTTATTTTACATTTGGAACACATCAGAGATTGGCTAATTGAAGACAGTATGGTGTTGATGGTGTATGTTCACATGTGTGACATCATACTGCAGCGGAACATCATCCACTACACCCTTCACAGTATTTTTACAGTTGGCTGACGTCATAGATGGTCATAAGTGTGGCCTACATATATGTGTGGCACAAATTGTTCATGCTTGTCATAAGGAGAGGATAGCATTGTGACGCACATATGTACAATACCTAAATTCCTTTGGCTCAAAGTGTGTGCTTTGACAACTAATGTGCTGGTTGACCAAGTGTGTGTGTATATCACATGAAGCATAATTGTACATATGGTTTTATGAATGTGACGTCCATGTGTCCAATACTAAGATGCAAGTCAAATTTAAAATGAGCAAGGGCATGTGTTAGTCATACATGTAACAACACCCGTAAAGTATACTTCCAAGTTTTAGGGTCACGTAGACACCACATGTGACATAGCATGCACCAGATGGATGGCAGACGCATGTTCATGTCAATGGTCCACATTTTCTACATCCTATGTCCTAGAGTATTGGTAAGAGCTTCCTAGGCACTAGTTGATGATTCCCACAGTGAGTCATACACATGCATTGAGGAAGTGGGTACCATGTTTTTTGCACAGACAGACAAGGGTCAATCTCATATGTATGATGACACCACAGTTGAGGCCATAGAAGTGAGCCCCAACTATAAAGTGGCTGTGGTGGACCAGCATACAAGACAGCACGTGTCCACATATTTCCAGTGATCAATTGCACATAGGTGTCTTGTTCATGTGTGTGGTCCAATGATGATCCTGTAGATTGTTTGGGGTGTAATTTGTCACAGTTCGGACCAGGACTCATCCTGAGTCAGTGGCAGCTATTCCTGTAACTACTGAGTATCCTTTTTCGATCAATGTGAGTAAAGTAGATGTGGACATGTGAACCAACATGTGGACGGTCCCACCCTGTCACTAAAGACGTGTAATGAGACAGTCAACAGGGCAACCTTGGTGTGCTGAGTGAGATAATGTCTCAATTGTCATGTTCCGGCAGGTGTCATTACAACATTTGTACGCAGGTTGGCCTCTGCACTTCCCACTGCATCTGGGAATATCATAGCCTCTGTGCTGGTTATTCTCGCAGCTATTCACCACACACGGCCCATCCCTATGTTGTGCTCACTGTGATGCTGTGTGTGAACTGTCATGGTTCTGACATTTGTGTATTATTCATGGACATTATCAGAGGTTGCTGGTTGTGCTGAAAGCCCCGTACCCAATCCCTGCCTATGACCCTGGGACACTGTCACACTTTGTCATTCATGCATATATGCAACCCAGACAAGGGATGGGCCATGATTTTTGCTTTTCCAAAAGGATTCAACTCAAATGGTACAGTTAAAAGGCAGATGATGCTATTCAATGTATTTGGGTATGCATGGAAGAAGCAAATGCCCAATGCCCCCTGATGAATGGGAGGTTTGCTTACGCACGTGTGGTACATATGTAGACACAGGGATACTTTAGTGTGACGCACAGACAGTTGCCAGTCAGGCTGACAGAATGCAAGGTGATTCAGGAGCCAGCTACTGGACAAGTTACATAATCAGTGGTCTGACTGAGACTGTTTGGAGGACAAACTAGACAGTTGACATGTCAAACTGTGTACGTCCTGTGTTGTTGAAGGTGACAAATGAACCCAAGGGCTGTGTTACACGGCTTAATTAGTATCAATGGTTGACGGTGTATTTGACATAATGGCAACTCCTATGCTGTTCCAGGCATCATCAGGGGCAGTGCTTTTTGCAAAGGGTGGTGTGCATGGAGGTGATCACAGGTGTGGGCTGCATCTGTTTCTCACCAGTCCTGTAGGTGAGACTTGCATTCTAAGGGCCAACAGACATTTTCACAAGGGGAAGCAATCTACATGTGCTAACAGGGCTTTGAAACTAGAAGACAGTGTATAAATTGACCTGACGTCCTTGCAGTCAGATGTTACATGACAATGACAGGTGGGTTGTGACCAGGTGCATGGGTGTGTCAGGAGTTAGGAAATGGGCTGACATGTACGTGGAATGTCATGTGCGCAACGCATGTCATATATGTGGCACTTGTGCTGTCTCTGTTCTGCTTCTATGGGACTCTAGTCACAGATATTCCTTGCAAATATTGGATGCAGTTGGACTAACTGCTGTCAAGGGTCTGGTCAGGCATTCCTGTTAGTGATGCCAAAGCACATTGACTGCCTCATGTAGGAGGCTTGTTTTCCCCTTATTGAGTGATGGTGTCATAGTTGTGTGCCATATGCTGCGTTGGACCTTGCTTTCAATATGTATGTGTGAAATAGTTGTGGTCCTCTGTATTGGCCTTCAAAGGAGATATGTACATGATATATGTCATTAAGAGTGTGTGTGTATGTGACCATTGCATGTTAGGCATCACATTAACTCTGGGATGTTCTGTGTCCTACTCAGTATCTCAGCAATGCTCCATGAGGCAACACTCTTATTCTGATAAGTAGAGATGAAGGTGTGCAAAAAGAAATAGCCAGACCATGATATGGTGATTAGAATAGGTGTTTATTTAAATTAGTTAACTAAAGTGGTGAAGGTGATCATATTCAGAAGAAATTATTTACAATCTGTTGCCGCCTGCGTATACCAGCAGCTGTGTTCTGTAGTTCCCCCTCCTGTTGCAGGCCAGCATCCACCTCTTCCTCCTCTTCAGGCATGTGTGGCTCTGGTTCCAGGAGGGGAATGTTTCTTTTGATACAAATGTTGTGCAATATTGCACATGTGAGGATGATCCTACAGACCATCTCAGGGGAATATAGGAGGCTACCACCAGTGATGTCGAGGCAGCGGAACCTTGACTTGAGGATGCTGAAGGTCCGCTTGACAATGCTGCGTGTCCTCCTATGGGCCTCGTTGTATGCACGCTCTGCAGCTGTACTTGGGTTGCCAAATGGTGTCATAATCCATGGCTGGATGCCATACCCCTGATCAGCTGCAAGAGAAAATGAATGGGATCATGTTGATGTAGCTGGCACTATTGAAAAGACCTTTCATGGCAGTAGTTGTCTTGTGTTGTCTGTGACTCTTTTGTGTACTAATGTGATATCCTATGCTTGTAGGCTGTACCATCTGCATTGTGTTGTTTCCTTGGCTGAACGAGTGTTTGTCTGCCAACCGTTTGTCAGCAGTATGTTTTGGGATTTGCAGTACAGTGTGCCATCCCTAGCATTGTGACTTGTGATACAGGTGTCCGTGTGTCTTCACTGGGGGTGAGATGATAGTTCCATGCACAGTTAAAATTGAAAGTGTTGTTAACACGTTCATATCAAAGTACCCTGGACATCCCATACCTTGAAACTTATGCAATGTATTAATGTAAAGGTCATTGGGACACTTACAATTTGCAAGGTGACATTTAGGCAACCACACTCATTGACGTCTTCACATTAGGCTGTACAGTAATTTCCAATGTTTGACAGCTTCAATGGTGACTTAAGAAACATGGCTAGTGATGTCACAACCTCAGTGTGTTCCTGTTGACATGTTGCTGTTGTGGTGTATGTGTTGTGTATGTGTTGTGTGTCCTAGAGGGTTGCAGTAAGTATATAAGTAGGTTTTTGTACTTACCAAAAAGTAGTCCATTGCCATACCGTCCATCCTGGAAGTGTTCATTGATGGTGCAGTGACGGAAGATGTATGAGTCATGTACACTCCCAGGATACTTAGCCACGATGTTGGTGATCAATCCCTGGTGATCGACAATGGCCTGCACATTGATGGAATGTGTGTGCTTCCTGTTGCGGTAGAGGTGTTCAGTTGCAGCAGGTGGCACAAGGCATACATGTGTGCAGTCGATTGCACCAAGGACGTGTGAGAAGCCACTGATCGTGTAGAACCCCTGTTTTGTTTCCTGCTGCTTCTGCAGTGTGTTAGGGAAGCAGATGTGGCGGGGTGTCAGTCGAATGATGGCATCCAGTACTTTGGGCAAAAAGGCAGAGAATGATGGTTGTGATATTCCTCCAACCAGGGCACCAGTTGTTTGGAAAGAGCCACTTGCCAGCATGTGAAGTACGGCAAGCAGCTTGGTTTCTGTTGGGATGGTGCGGGGTGTCAGCAAAGTGGGGGCCAACTGCTGTTCAATGTTGCGCAGCAGCTGCTGAATGGCCTGCCAGTTCAACCGGTACATCTGTATGATGTTGTGTTCCCTGAGGCCCTGAAGGGTTGTTCTTGGGCAGAATATCCTCTCCTGCCGTCTGCGCTGCCTTTGGGGTCCCTGCTGGTGTTGTTGTAGCTGCTGTTGTTGCTGCTGGGCTCTGCGTCTGCGTGCATGCTGGATTAGAATCACCTCCATGGCTCCCTGTTGCTGCTCTGCTGCTCTGCTGTTTGTTCTGTGTGTTCTGATTAAATACAGGTGTGTTTGCCCCATTTTAACGCCTGCCCTGACCCAGACGTTAATTTTTTACGCAAATCGGGCTGTGCGTCATTTTCTGGCTCCGCCTCCCGGCCGTGCGTCATTTTTGCCCGAAAGCATAAATACGACACACGGCCCTTTAAGCCATTTTTTGGACGGGAACACCTACCTTGCATATAATTAACGCAAGGCGGGTTGCCGCATCCAAAAAATGACACACACAGTGGAATTTTGTCGTTCGTGGGCTCGGGCGTCAAAGTTTAAATACGGGGCAACATTTGCACTGATTGTGCGTTAACATTTTTGACGCACAATCGGCTCGGACAGAGTATAAATATGCCCCCAGGTATCCATCCAAGTACTACAGCCTACGGCAGTAAGAGATGTGCTGACCATGACAGGAGACTGCACTCCTCTCTCGCCTCCCAGGAGAAGGGTCGTGGTGCTGGTTGCCTCTGGGGGGGGGGCTCATCAGGTGCAGGGGCCGCTGCCATAGCCCTGGAATCCTGGCTGAGATTGGCCACCTGCAGCTGACTCCATATGTGGAGAGATGCCACCTGGAGGTCTGGCTTGGCCCCAAGAGTCTTGATCCTGGAGGCCATTGACTTCTCCTCTTTGCCTGCTGCTAGAGGTAGGTGAGTGCTGAAGGCCCCATCACTCCTCTCTCACCTGATATTCACTGTGCCCTGCCAATCAGGCTGGGGGCCCCTTGGGATACCTGACCCCTCGATAGAAGAATAAATGGGGCACCCAGTTAGACAAAGGTGACATATTGAGGGGAGGGGTCTCCCCACTTTCTGCAGAGACTTTGGCCCTCTCTGCCTATGTAGGGAGTGAGATGGAGGATCTCTCCCCCCTGTCCTTTTTCTGCTGCTTCGTATTCCCGCCTGTAATGGATTGTCTACTCAGGGTGTTGATGTGGGGTGAAGGGGTGGCTGTCTGATGTTCAAAGCAACTGAGGTGCTCCCATAGCTTGGGGTGTGCTATGCCCCCTGGACCTGTGGTTGATACTTTGTGGAAAACCTCCCTTGCTGAACAGCTTGCACTGCAATGGGGGAGGAAATTTGCTGCAGCAGACGTTCTCTGCCCCTCCGCTCTGCATCTTGGCTAGCTGTGCCACTCCAGTGTCGGAGATCTGCCAGGCCCCTCATTGGATACTTAAGACCAGCACAATAAGCACAATAAGCCCTAAACTGGGCAAACTGGAAAAACTTGCCAAGCTGCTCTTGCTGGGTGATGACCCCCAGGGCAAGCCTGTTACCCACAGCTCTCACTGCCAGCCCTGCCATCAGTAATGAAGAACTCCTCTGTGCCATACATGGCTCTAGGCATGCACTTGAGGCTAGAATCGGGAAGGTGGGAGAGGATGTTGTACTCCTGAGGTAGGACTTGCGTAAATGCTCTGATACTCTCCACCACCAGACAGAAAAGCAAGACGTTCTATGACTCATCCAAAATGATGATTTTCCCAAACTTCACCAAATATGTCCAGACTCAGAGGAAATCAATTGAGCCTGTCAAGTACAAGCTGTGGACCATAAACATTAAATATATTTTCCTATACCCAGCCAAGCTCAAAGCCATCTTTCAGGTGAAATCGCTTTTTTTTTTATCACCCGGATAGAGTTTGAGAGTGGCTTGAGACAGAGTCCTTGCACAGCCGGCAAGGCCCATGTGGATGGCCAAGGGGAAAAGATGAGGTGAACCCTGTAGCAAATGGGAAGACACAGTCAAGAGCCATGCCAGGCTCCCGTCGTAGGACCCCGGCTTGAGACGGTGCCAACTCGGGGCACCTAATGGCCCCAAACATCATCTGAATCATAAGTCATGTTCCGTACATCCCATGTGCCCCCCTACTTGTTACCAGGTCTCACATAGACCTTCAGGGTAGATATATCTACTGGAAGGCAGGCTAGAGGAGCAACCATGGAAACTGGGGAGCATATATAAACCCCAAGCGGTAATCACCACTACCCTAAGAGATTTGTCAGACACCGTACTGACGACCCAACTGACAAACTGGTCATTGGGGAAGACTTTAATGCGATCATGAGTAGAACCCTAGATACAACCTTCCTCTTCCTGTCACCAAGAACACTGGCCCTTAGAAGAAGAGCACCCTCCCTGGGGCTCATAGATGTGTGACGCAAATGGCTCCTACATGACAGGGTATTCACACATTGCTCTGCTGCACACAAAACCCACTCCAGGCTTGACTACTTTTTTGAGCCAACCGACACCCTCCTCCTGTTCCAATCAATTCACATTCTTCCCTGAGGCATCTCGGACCAATCACTGGTAGAGTTACTGATGGGGCAGAACAACCAGCTATGGGGGCAACCGTGCCGCTCAGTGTCTTATGGCTTAGGGAGGAATTCCTTGGAGCAATTTTTCCAACTAATTTTACAGAATATTTTGAACTTAACCAGCACTCTGTAGACTCTCGACAATGCCTCTAGGAGGCCTTTAAAACGATGATCATAAGAAAGCCTTGGCAGCTATTCAAGGGTGGGAGTGGGAGAAGGACAAATACATTACACTCCTGGAAACCAGGATAACTGCACTGGAAAAATCTGCTGCTACCAATGTGTCCGCAGATGATGAGCAACGTCTTGTGGATCGCTGCAACACACTCAAAACAAACTCTGAGACTCGACCAGCATCTCTGACTCCCTGGTCAAAGATCACCTGTATGAACACAATAATAGTTGGTAAACTGATTTATTTGCAGTCCGGGAACCATGAAGGACCCTGCATATTCACAACTCTACAGATCACACATGGTCACCTCACTTATGAAGCTGCAGAGATAGCTGAAACTTTTGCTGAATACTATGCCGCACTTAGTAGCTATAGGCCCTCTCCACAGATTGAGGCAAATCGCCCAGTTGTAGCTGACCTCCCTATACCATCATAGTCTGTTGTCTTTCGTCCTGACCTAGACAAGCCATTTAGGGCAGAGAAGCACTGGGCAACCATTACTGCAGTGCCCTCGGTGAATACCCAGGTTCCAATGTCTTCCCTGCACAATTCTACAAAAAATTATTCTCTGTACTAACACCCCACCTGCTCTGTATCTTTTGAGGACATAGGGTGTACTGGCTGTTTGCTGCTGGACTTGCAATCATCCACAATCACCACCAAACCTAAGCTGGGCAGGGCCCAATGATGTGCTCATCCTACAGGACCATCTCTCTTCTGAATAAAAAAATCTAAATTATTGGCCAAAATGCTGTTTACCAGACTGACCATAGTCATCTCACACTTGGTCCACAAAGATTAAAACAGCTTTCTGCCAGGTAGAAGCACCCAGCACTGCCTCCATAGACTCCAAGTGGCTGTTTTTGACCTTGCCAAACTCCAAGAGTCAATGGTCCTGTTTTTGATTGACTATGAAAAGCCTTTGACACTGCTCACAGGCCAGTAGTCTTCCAGTCCTCTTCCAAATGTTGAGAAAAATTAACTTTGACCCCAGATTTGTCTCCATGATTTGTGCCCCATGGGGGGCGTGGCCAACATGGCGAACGGAGCAGCAGCATAAAATGCAGCTCCGATCCCTGGCCCGAACAAATATCCTGCTTGCGGTGCCTACACCTCGCTCAAAGGTGTCAGGCGTCGCCCAATCCTGCTGACCTAGACCCACGCTGGAGACCGCGGTTGCATGCTGGATGCCGCGCCCGCTTCGCGAGCTGCGAGCGGGCTGCTGGGCGGCCGTGCCCGCGACCGCGGCTGCGGCCTGGGAGCTCGAGTAGCCGCGAGCCGCCTCTCTTGGACCCGCTCTAGATGCCGCATTCGCGAACGGCCCGGAGGCCGTGTCGCAGGAACATCACCCCAGCTGATAAAGCCGGTGACGGACGCAAATCCTCAATTACATCTCGGGGTAGCGGCGCTGGGTGAGGCTGCCCCGCCGCAGCGCAACACCCCACCAGCGGATGCCTGCCGGAGCGGGCTACTGTACACTCCTCCCGCTAACCTCCATGTGAGGTTAGCACTACTGTGCCCCGGCTCCCCCGCCTAGAAGTAGGACCCGCACTAGCAGCCGTAGCTGCATATTGGATGTAGCGCCAGCTACGCGAGCGGCGCGCGGCCTGCTGGGCGGCCGGGTCCGCGGCCGCGTCTGCGGCCCACATACTCGCAGTTTGGAGCCGCGTGTCGCCGCTGGCGGACCCACACCAGGGGACGGATTCACGACCAGCCTGGAGGCCGTGTTGCAAGAGATTCAGCCCTGCTGACTACACCGGAGGTGGGTGCTCGCTTTTAGCCATGCTGCGCCCTGCACGTTGTTGCCTGCGGGAGCGGGCTTGCACTCTGCTCACCAACAACCTCCATGTGAGGTTGTCGCCATTAGGAGGGGGCGCGTCTGGAGTCCTGCTATGCCCCGTGGCTTGGGGCCACAGCAACATACCTGGTGTAGGCCTGCCGGAGTGGCGAACTAGTAGTGGAAGCGCAACAGACCTTCAGTTTAATATTGGGGATTTTACTACTAGCAAAGATTTTACAAACCTGTGGCCTCGCTTGGCACTCATCTGAGCTTTACCACAAGAGTGGTGAAGTAAAAGGCTCGAAGCTAGGAGTTGGGCGTATGGAAGGATGGTGAAGCAAAGAGAGGAGGAAAATAAATAAATAAATGAGGTGAGCCTTTCGGGGACACTTACCGAGTCGCAGTGCGTAAACGTCACAACTACCTCCTCCTGAACTAATTTATGCGGTGCAATTGGTAGCTCCAACAACTTATACGAGGTACCGCTCCCACTCCCACTAGGCCCTATATATACCCCCTTCCAGCGCCACCATCTTTCAAATTGCGCTAGCAACCGCTAATATATTAGGCCATTAGTTACGTATCTTTTTTCATCGACCCACTACTGCGTTGTCTGCCTTCAGTGCCCATGCTGAACTGATCTGAGGTGCGCTCCCTGACCTGGCCGTATGTGACACTTCCAGCTATCTTGCTGTTCCGCTGCCCTGGTATGGCTCTTGGGCATCACCGTTTCATACGGCTGTAGCAGTATAGCACGCTTAGCCCATCAACTGCTTGGAATTGAGGTGGGTGGCAGGCACATACCAAACCATTAGAGCACCCTTCTGCCCACCAGGTATTAATCAGATCGCATCTCCATCACGACCCTGTATATCTGGCCCGGAAGCGTGGGAAGCGTCTCCCACACTCCGCATACTATCCTACAGACGCTAGTATATCACTTTTGGCCTTTAATTGTTATCCACAGCTTTCCGGAACTGCGATTTCACTGTGCCACAGCTTGCTTTCTTGGTCACTCTACCCGCATCGCCTCCAACCGGTTCTACTCTGTCAGGGTCCACCTGAAATCGCACTTGTCAAATGGTCAAACCAAAAACACCACGTGCACCTCCTGGTAAAATGGACCTCAGCACCCCCTCCCCCACTGACACCCAAGTTACCATGCAACTGGCTTTGCAGAAGATGGACCTTACATTACAATCTCACACATCACAGTTTGAGAAGATACTGCAAGCCATCCTAGACACCAAGTCCACCCTAGAAGCCAAAATAGGCTCGGTGACAGAACACCTTAACATACTCCGCACTGATCAACACGCACTAGCCGACAGGGTATCCGAATTAGAGAAAGACTCTGCAACCCTACCCTGGACTATGAAGGATCTCCAATCGCAATTATCACACTTAACAACAGAGGTGGACCTCTTAAAACGCAGAGCTGAAGATACAGAGAGTAGGTCACGGTGCAACAACATACGCTTGGTGGGATTTCCTGAGCTGGTCGAAGGCTCCAGCACAGAATTATTCATAGAACAATGGCTCACGGACACAATTCTCAAAGACAATATTTCGAAGTTCTTCTCCGTCGAACGCGCCCATAGGGTCCCGGGCAGACCCCCTCCACCTGGTGAACAGCCTCGCCCGCTGATAGCGAGACTCCTTAATTACCGGGACAGAGACCTCATTCTACAGTTATTTCGCAAATCTGGCCCGCTGCGCTTTGAAAATGCAGTGATCACTGCTTATCCAGACTTCACAGCAGAAGTCCAGAGGAAGCGGAGCTCTTTCTATCGGGTTAAAGAGTGCCTTCGCAAGCATAACATCAAGTATGCGCTGATGTTCCCAGCCAGACTCTGAGTACAAAATGACACCCGTGTACTTTTCTTTACTACACCGGAAGATGCCTGGACTTGGCTGCACGACAAGGGCTTTGCCGACCCGATAGACATAAATACTCCAGGTAACAGTTGGTCTTCCCCCAAGACAAGGCGGAAGCAACGTAAAAAACAAGGCGCTAAACCCTCACCTGAACAGTCACAAACTGAACGTTCCCTTCTCCTGCAGGCCACATCTAGATTCGTTAATACATCACCAACTGCCTTGTCTACTCAAACTGATGGGGAACTGGACCATGATCTTACTTCTGACTCGGCGGAATCCGCACGGGGTCCTACTCTCACGCCGCGCACAGCAGACGATATTTGTTAAGCCAATTGAGCTCCACTCACCCCTGCTCTTTACATACAATAACAGGACTTCCCTCCCCCAGTTGCTCGGGAATGGCCTGGTGGCACCGCGGATCCTTTGACGCAGCGCGCTGCCCGCTTGCAGACCTGGGCGCCGAACTCCGCACCATGAGCAACTCGGGCAGGGTAATCTCATCACTTTGAACTAACGCCCTTCGGCACCCCCCATGCTCCATATGGACTGTTTTCTCATGCCGACAATAGCCGGAATTTTTTTCATTTTTTCATTATTCTTGTTGATGTTATATATTGTTTTTGAGTGCATTTTTTTTTTGGTTACTGGTTTTTGTCACACGCTAATTAATCGTAAATACAATTGCATATGCTTACCCCACATATGCCACATCAATAGGTTTACATTTAACAATACTGAGGACACTACCTGGCTAGCCTTGGAGGGTAATCGATGCAATATTTCCATAATAGGGTCAGGGGACAAACATTTCCCCGGTTCGGTTACATTTATAAGTGCATTATGGCTTCCCAAACTCAACAAGGAATCTTGAAATATTAGATACTCACATGGAACATTAAAGGTATGGCAACACCGCAAAAGCGGCAAAGGATTTATACATTTCTTAAAAGACATCAGGTACACATTGCCCTGCTACAAGAGACACACCTCTCTAAATTCACGTTAGAAAACACACGCTTAAAATGGAAAGGACAATTATATGGCACCACTTCCTCTTCCTTTGCTCGCGGTGTGGCAATCTGGATTGCTCCTGGGGTCCCATTTACTATATCTCGCACACAATGCGACCCAGACGGTAGACACGTGATACTAGAAGGCGTCCTTGACGGGTCCCCCTTAGCGCTGGTAGCGCTATACTCCCCGAATTCAAATCAACGCGACTTCCTGAATACGCTTACCACTGGCAGTCTTAGTGACCCCACATTAGAGTACATTTGGGGGGGGCGACTTTAATAGCGTTTTAGATACTCAAATAGACCGCTCATTCCCCCCTCTTGTCGCGGCTGCATCCAACCGTGCCTCACAAGCTTTAGCAAAATGGGCCTCTCAAAACGATTTAAGAGACATCTGGAGGATGGGTCACCCCACCCACCGCGAATATTCTTATTACTCCCCAGTACATAAGTTGCATACCAGAATAGATATGATCTTTGTGTCCGCAACCGTAATCCAGAAAATGGGCAGGTCCGAATATTTGGCACGCACTATATCAGATCATAACCCGCTTTGCGCAATAATGGCCTGGGGCCACATGCATACTCGCATACCAACATGGCGATTGCAGTCAGAAGCTCTCTTAGGCCCCCCCTTCCATGCAGAAATGTCCATCAATTGGCTGATTATTTTTCACTAAATAAAAATACAACCGTATCTCGCACTGTAGAGTGGGACGCCCACAAGGCGGTGATGCGTGGCCACTGCCTTGCAGCCACAGTGGGGGTAAAGAAGACACTCACTAAAGAACTACAAGGTCTGGAGGTTAAACTCTGCAAAGCGGAGGTTGAGGTTTCCAGTGGTGGGGCCAATCTAGTAGCACTAAATTCGCTTAGAGCTGCCCATAGAGAAGCAGATAATAGACTATGTAAACACGACTACAGACACTACATGACACGACAACACGCTGAAGGGGCTAGATCAGGTAGACTGTTGGCGTGGCTGACCCACCAACCGTCGCAATCATCACCCATTGGTGCGATACGTTTGAGCTCCGGCGTCATTGTCAACACTCAATCAGAAATCAACGACGCCTTCTCTACATACTACCGTGCCCTATATACACCTCCCCCCACCCCATCTGAGCAGCAACTAACTGACATATTATCACTTGTCTCCCAAAGCCAACATATCACTGACAATGCCACCACCTTAGACGGTCCCATTACTATAGAAGAATTGCGCTCAGCGCTAATGCAAATGGCATGTAGCAAAACCCCTGGCTCAGATGGCCTACCGGTAGAGTACTTTAACTCCCACACTACACATCTTCTGCAGCCACTCATGGAGGTATTTAACGAGGCGCGTAATAAATTGCTATTACCAGACTCGATGCGCGAAGCTCTAATAGTCGTCCTCCCGAAGGCAGGCCGCGACCCTCTCGATGTCAAATCATACAGGCCGCTCTCTCTCCTCAACACAGACTGTAAACTATTGGGGAAAATATTGGCAAACAGGTCACTTCCTCACCCAGCAAGCTTAATACACTCGGATCAGTCTGGCTTTATTCCAGGGAGAAGCACCTTTTTAAACATCAGAAGACTGCTCCACATAATGCATAGTAACACAGAACCAAAAGCTGTAGCCCTCTCCCTAGACATTGAAAAAGCGTTTGATACGTTGAGTTGGGATTACCTTCTACGTACACTCAAAGCATTTGGATTTGGCCCCGGTTTCCTCCGATGGATCAAAACGCTCTACTCTAAACCCACAGCTCGAGTCAAAAATGGACATGCTATCTCTGAGGCGTTCCCCATAGGCAGAGGTACCAGACAGGGTTGCCCATTATCCCCTTTATTATTCGCTATAGCCATGGAACCACTAGCAATTAAGCTACGCACATCTATGGGGCATCACCGAATTTAACACACATCATATTATATCCTTATACGCAGATGATGCCCTGATATACCTGCGCAATCACTCCATCTCCATGGCAGGGGTGCTGATAATGCTTGACTCCTTTGCTCTAGGTTCGGGTCTACTCGTCAATTGGTCCAAATCAAATATCTTTACTCTTACCCCTATACCAATAGACCTTCACATGACATTACTGCAATATCAACTCCCATGGTCACACACTACCTTTAAGTATCTCGGGATACAAATTTATCATTCCATTGCCGACCTGAAAGAAGGCAATATCGATAGGGCACTCAGTTCTACTCGCAGCTCAATGTCGTTCTGGGCCTCGCTCCCCTTGTCCCCCATGGGTCGGGTAGCGATAGCCAAAATGCTCATCCTCCCAAGTTTTATATATTTTTTTATGACCCTTCCGCTATGTTTACCACGCTTGTTTTTTAATAAATTGCATTCATTATTAACTGACTTACTCTGGGGCAGGGACAGACGCAGGGTAGCGTTAGCTACAACATAATATCCGCAAGAGGCAGGCGGTCTGGGCATGCCCAACTTTGAAAGATATTATGCAGCTTCTCAGCTGATGTGGGTATCTACATGGCTCAAGGAAACCCCCTCTCCTGAATATATAATGCTGCAGGCATATATGGCCCCGCAAACGTTATTGTCCTCACTTTTATCCGGTCCTAACCGCCTACCCTCAAAACTTATATTGCTAGATGCAGCTCGTTTCTGCTGGCGCAGATACGTTCAAAGTAAGACCCCTTCACCTCCTTACTGCCCTCTGTTACCACTGTTCCAGTTGCCGGGCACCCAAATACTCTCATCAAACCATGATACGCGGGACATAAGTACACTAAATGTGGGTGACTGCTACTCTAGCTCCAAAATGCGTACCTTCGCGGACCTAGTGACCGCTGGGGTTATGCACACAGGAGCCTTTTTGCGTATAGCGCCATTAAACGGCTACTTAACAACCTCGGGGATTTGGCAACAATGATCCACCTGAATCCCAATTACTTACCGTTATCCTTACCATAGGTAGCACAAAAGGCATCATAACTAAACTATATAAAGTACTGCTAGCTGAAGTCTGCTCTGCCTTACCGCTCGCTAAAGCACGCTGGGATTCTGCCCTCCCTGCACCATTACCACAAAAAACTTGGGTTGTGGCTCTCACAATATCCCGCAATCCCCATTTGCGTTACACCCAATTCAATTATATTCACCACTCATACTTATCCCCGGCCCGCATTCAAAGAATATACCCGAGCACTAACCCGACATGTCCTAGATGCGCTATTCCAGCAGCAGACTTTTACCACATGCTCTAGAGGTGTCACTCCATAAACTCGGCTTGGCATCAGGTTACAGATGCCACAGCAGACATTTCATCCCATACTCTGTTGCCCACCCCAGACTCTTGTTTACTTGGCATACGTCAACAAGCCAAAGGCGATAAACATCTACATAGATTTATTGATCTAGCATTTGTTGTCTTCAAACGCCTAATAGCTATGCACTGGAAAGCCCCACACGTACCATCTCATTCTGCCTGGCTTCGCGACTTACACAGCAGCTCACAAGCCGAAGCTCAGACATTACGCTTACTACAATACAAAGGCCTACTACAGGATGGCCCCGAAGTTTGGGACACTTTTGTGGAAGCGATCGAAAATAGGGATGACACATACCCCCCTTAAAATCAGTAAAGGTATAGGCATTATCCTTCTGTTGAATAACTTTAACACGTTATCCTCAGTTGCCCCATCTTCACCCATTCTTTACATTAACCTCCTCATATCCCCCCCTAATGCAATGATGTAGCACTTCTGGATGCTTCCGCCGAGGCCACGTCCTCATGCACTTCGTGCCTTGTTTTGCTTACCCCTAGAATGACTCCACGCCCTATCCTGCCTTCACAACTCACGTCTCAATTGTGATGCCCTGGCCCCCATACACAATAGTCAGATCTTTCTCATTTCTCCCCCACCCTCCAATTGGCGTAGCCAGTATCAGGTGTGATATTAGCGGTGTTTAGGTGTGACTTTAGTTAATTGGTTGCACAGTTTTCAGTGGTATTTTTGGTACTTCATTGCGCAACCGCGCTGTACTAGCTTATAAATGTGTGTAAAAAAATCGGAAAATTATCAATAGCGAAACATATTGTTGTGTGTGCATAATGTTTAATAAACAGATTTTTTTTTAAATGATTTGTGCCCCATATGACTCCCCAACCACGTGAATTTGAGTGAATGGTAGGTTCTTTTCCTCCTTCCCCATAAGACACAACACTCAACAGGGTGTCCCCCTGTCACCCTTCTTGTTCACCCCCATCATCGAACCACTGGCACACTGAATCAGGATGGACGATCAGCTGGAAGGCATCCGCTCTACACAGACAACATGCTACTATACATGCATGACCATACCCCACTTAATGCAGATGCTTGATATATATGGAGGTGCTACAGGAGTGCAAGTCAACTGGGGCGAATCCCAATATGTGCAAATTAGTGGTTCACCACCCGACGCTCATACCAGACAAAATGCTACAGATCACCCTAGGATCATTCAAATATCTTGGCATCACTATCTCCCATGTCCAACTGATACCTTGGGATCTTAACATTGCACCTATGCTTAAAAGAGTGCTACCCTCCCCCTTACCTTTGCAGATCTTGTCGTTCTCTGCAAAATGATTATCCTTCCTCCACTTCTCTATGGGCTGCAGAATCAATCAATCACCTATCTGGCAGCACATATGATACCATTGGAAGACTGCCTATTCACGAGGCATCAATACTGTTCCTGGCACCTTGAACTAACCATCCTTGAGAAATGGGGAATATGACGGCTCCTTTATGGAATCTGCTTTACGGCCTCTCTCCCACAGGAATCCAGCATTCCTTTACAGTGCTTTTGTGTGGCCCTGTCTCACCTTAGATGGCTCAAAAACCCCATGACCCAAGTCCTCCTGTGGGAGAGAATGTGGCTGGCATAGGTTGCAAGACAGGAAGGCTTTCGGGGTTGAGACCTAATGGGCAACTCCACCCTAGGAGACATATGGAATCACAACCACATTGATTCATTTGAGCACTTACAAAAGGATTATTGCCTACACAAATCCTATTTGTTTAAATATTTACAGAAATACCATGCTCTTGGGGTCTACTGAGAGGCCCTGGATGGGATCCCTGACTTTAATGCACTGGAGGCGAAACTATTAATGGGCCCACTGGGCTTTCAAGGAATCTCCGGACTCTGTAAGTATCTTCTGATTCATTCCCCCACCCCCAGGGGATCCTCCACAGAAGTTGGAAGAAGGATGTATGAGATGTATGAAATGGGTATTGGAGAGAGAGATCTAATACTTATACAATTAATTTTTTCCGACTATGGACAACTGGGTGCACTAGCACACCAAGATGCACATGATGTGGATATCCAGATGGTTCCTTTTTTCACGTTATTTTGTTCTGTCTGTTTATAATGACCTACTAGACCTCAATTCATGAGCTGAGTTCCCAACTACTCTCCATACCCAACTACTCTCCAGACTCTGTAAGTCTCTTATGCTTAATTCCCCCACCCCCAGGTGAACCTCCACAGAAGTTGTAAGAAGGATTAGGAGATGGCGATTGGGGAGAGAGATGGCCACTAGGACCCTGGCCATTGTCTCAAATCTAAGACTTATACAATTCATTTTTTCCACTGGGTGTACTACTGCCCACAATGACTATGGACAACTGGATGCACTAGCACACCAAGATGCACATGATGTGGATATCCAGATGGATCCTTTTTTCACGTTATATTGTTCTGTCTGTTTATAATGACCTACTGGACCACAATTCATGAGCTGAGTTCCCAACTACTCTCCATACCTGCCGACTTGAACCCAAAAGTGACACTCCTGGGAATCATGGAGGGTTGGTCTAACACTAGGCATCAAAGACCCTTTGTAGGTATCAGCTTCTTAATAATGAAACAAGATATAGCTATACATTGGCGATCCCCGAAACCACCCTTGATTATCTTGTGGCACAGGGGTATGACTTTTGCTACAAAGCTCAGAAAGAAATATATTAATTGTAGGGATGTCTCACAAAGCATCAAACGATCTGGGGTCTAAGGGCAATGTTTTCAAGCTAAAGCGAATGATACTAGACAACTTTACTTCATTTTTTTCCACTCCTTGCTGTGGGGACATTGGGGTGTAGAGATCATAATCCATCACAGATACATTTGGAACATATGTTCTCAGTGAGGGCTATTGTATGACCTGGTTATGTTGTACTTAGTATGTTTTTGAGAAAATAATAAAAGATGTATTCAAAAAAATAATCAAATAATCACTAACCCAGTGCAACACCCATTCCTGAGCCCTAAAAGCTAAGGGCCTGATTACAAAGCTGCCGGTCCAAGGACAGCCAGCCTAGCGTTGGTGGGCGGACCTGCCAGGGGACCACTGTCTCTGCTGGGAACATGGTTCCCGACAGGTTGACAGCAGCCGGAGTTGTAACCAGCCACAGCGGTGCTGAACTTTGCCCCACTTGGCTGATTACAACCCACTTTCTGCCAGCCTTTTCATGGTGGGGATCCGGTCATGAAACACAGGCAGAAAGCCAGTGCAGGGGGCCACAGGGGGACCCTCCACTGCCCATGCCCCTGCGCAGCACCGTCAGAATGTGCATTCTGAGGGCGCTGGTGTCCTACGATATTGGTCTCCGCTCCATTAAGGGAACCAAGACCAATACTGTAGCACTGTTCTCTCCAGGCAGCCAGGCAAGAACCGGCAGGAACATTGTACTATGTAATATGCTAGGGGTGGAGTCACCTCCATGGTAGTTGCGTTTTGCCTGTGCGTTTGGCGGTCCTGCGGTGGGACCACCAAACTCATAATGGGGCCCTAAGTGTTAATACATTGCAAGACCCATCCCTGCGAATCTAGAACAAATCAGTAAACCAATGCAGCACCCAACCACGTGCCCTAAAAACTAACCAGTAACCTGGTACAAAACCCATCCGTGCCATTTAAAAAGAAGTCTGTGATGGGATGCTGCCCCCATCGCTGTGCCCTAAAAAACAATCAGTAACCTGGTGCAAAACCTATCCCTGCCCCCTAAAAACTAATCAATAACCCATTGCAATACCCATCCCTGAACCCAAAAACTAAACAGTAATCTAGAGCAATAACAATCTCTGAACAATAAAAGTGCATCAATAACCTGGTGCAATAAACATCCTTGCACAATACATATTAATTAGTACCCCAATGCAACACCCACCCCTACACACTAAAAACTAAATAATATCGAGGTGCAATACTTATCCCTCTACCCTACAAATTAATTATTAAAACAAGTCAACATACATCAATCAACCCCAAAATCCCAAAATAACATATTTATATTTTTCACATTAGAAATAAATAAAATGTGACATTTTAGTAGTGCTGTTTAGTACACTACCTCAGAAAGCCCTCTAAAACCCAACAACCAAATGAAAAAATAGCAAAATATAAAACATTAATAAAAACTTAAATTACATTATAATTGCAAAAACAGAAGTTTAAAATTTAATTACAATTACAAATTCAATATACTGCAAACCCTAGCCCCTATAAAAACAAGTGAAAAAAACAAAGGTAAAAAATATATATGCTATACAAAAATAATAAACACATATATTAAATTAAAATGTAAAAAAAAAATTTAATTACACACTCAAAGCCCTATGAAACTAAACACCAGTAGTAGAAATAGTATGATCACAATTTTTAATTGAAAAACCCAATACAATTATACAACTTTAAACATTCTTAAATTTAACACCCCAAATAATTAATAGCCCTCAAAATAACTATTAGAAATTGATGAAAATGTATTAATGAAAATGAAATAAAATAGAGTCAGTGAGAGAGTATTGTAGAGAATGTTCACCAGTAGTTGTGTGGGTGTAGTTGCAATGCAGAACAGTGAATCCATCTGGAATGAGTTTGTCAACGTTGAATGTAAAAGTGAGCCATGTTAGTATTATTGTTTTAGTGATTGTGTTTAGATATGAGATGACAGGCATGTGTTTGATAGCTCAGCCATTTATGAGGCAAATAGAAGGAATGTGTTTGAAATAGTTATGACCTTGAGGTTGAGGGTGTTGAAGAGGAATGTAGATGAGGTTATCCAGATTGAAAGTGTGTGAGTTGTGGTGGAGCGGGTAGGTGTGAGTGGAGGAGAGGTGTAGGTGGGTTTACTTTCCCATTGTTTTGTGCGTCCCTTATAGAATGCCCAGCCTGGGAGACCTAGATGACATGGGGAATTGATGTAATCATCTAATTTGCTAGGAGTTAATTAAGCTGTGAGGCAGTGTGTCAGCCATCTTAGGATCTGGCAGGTCCAGTGCAAACATTGTTAAGTTGTCTGATGAGGTGTTTTAATTCCAAAAATGTTCTGTACAGTTACACTGACATATCCACTCCTTCACCCACTCATTCAGCCATGCATGTGCTAATCTGTCTACTGCTTTTCCTCAGATGTGTTTTTATATTATTTTACGAGTACAACACATGCAATACATCGATTTATCACCAACAGGAGTTCTTTACTTTACAAAGTATTTCATAGGCACTCAAGTATGGCACCAGGAGTGTGAGGACTTTGAATCCCACCAGGGTCAATTTAGGCTATCTTGTCATACCCCCAAGGTCAATAAATTCCTGGTGCTTAGGCATATCAGTACTGTGGCATTCTAAGCTATATGAAAACTACACTTTATTTGGCACCTCTTCTGACTAATTCATTAAAGTAATGTGTTAT